>NC_135865.1:6374410-6589410 GCF_031162955.1 Sander vitreus
TATTGTTCAACATTGTGAAGCAGAAATTGTCACTGGCCTTTTATTAACCTTTATTAATTTCCTTGACACTAATGAACTTGCTCACTGATAGAGTTCACCAGGCCCAAAAATAATTGAATGCCATGGTTACCGTCATCGGCTAGTGGGTCTACAGTTTCTAGAATTCATTTTTTTAACTGTTTCATTGAAAATAAAGTCATTTTCTGGAACCACAACATTATTTGAACTCTCAAAATGTACTGGGGGGGGGGTCTTCATTCATTTCAGAGTTGGTGCTAGCTGTACTTTCAAAGCAGCAAGCCCAGCGGGTAATGATCATTTCTCACACACACCACTATACTCTCTCTCTCTCACACACACCACTATACTCTCTCTCTCTCACACACACCACTATACTCTCTCTCTCACACACACACCACTATACACACACACACACACACACACACACACTACTATACTCTCTCTCTCACACACACACTACTATACTCTCTCACACACACACTACTATACACTCACTCACATACACCACTATACTCTCTCACATACACGACTATACCCTCTCATACATACATATAAAAGGATTATAATAGTGTGTGTGTTTGAGTATAGTGGTGTATATGCAAGATTATGATAGTGTGTGTAAGACAGAAGTATGAATTACTTCCTATACGGCCGCTCATAAATAGGTGTATCCGTCTTCATGTTATGTATTATTGACTTTTCTATCTGTGTTTTCTATTACATTTATCCCTGAACAATATCCTGCTTTGTTCATACAAACAGTTAAGCACATTGAAAGTGAATTGTGTGCTGCTGATGACCCCTAAGTTTCAAATCTCAGCCAAAATAACCTTTTCACCGCTTTTACTACATTCTGACTCAAAATAGAAAACTTGTCTCCAACTGCGTTGACACGAAGGGGTGTGCATTTCATTGTCTCATTTCTAAGTTGCAGAGATACTTGATGTCTGCCAAACTCGGTTCCTCTTGTCCTGCTCAATTACAGACACTCAGAGAGACTTGTGAAACCTCGATTTCTGAAAAATGAACTGTGTTGAAAGTATTTGTTACTTGCTGCTGCTTTACTGACATCTATGACGTAAGTTCTTTTTTTTTCAGAAAGTTTGTTTCTTCAAATCAGGTAATCAAGAGGCCGTTTTTTAATCCTTGAAAATGTATCGATGACCATGTTTAAGTTTGCTTAGAACATCGTTTATATTCTAAGAGGGTTCAGACTGAGACTTGGCCCCCTTTATATTAAATGTCTAGATGTTTAAAATGAAAAATATGTACGCCTTTTTCTTCCTATCATTCTCAGACCACATTCTGTTGTCTGACATGTCCAACATATAATACTACAAATGTAGCATTTGAGATTGATTAAGTGCTGGTCTAACATAAATGTAATAAAGATACAGGGTCAAGGCCTTATCACACCGAGGACGAAGTGAAAAAACGAAACAAAAATATAACTATTCCTTGACGGTTTTTTCGCGTTCAACCCTTTCACACCAAGGCTGACACGAATATTCACGTTCCGCACTTGGAAATAAATCTCTATACTGTCCGTTACCTTGACAACAAAGTATTTTTTACCTGTCATCAAGCCAGTTCAACTGATATGTTTCCCCAGATGTTGTCTTTATGTTTGTTGTCTTCCCAGTATAATCTTTGTTTTCTTTTTCAAAGAGGACACTACTGTATATTGTGAGACCAAATGGATCAATATCTGTTTTTTGTGACAGTATGAACAGAATTATCACATTGACATTGGAGCAAAAGTCATTATTTTATTAGTTGGCTTGTTTTTAATCGGCATTAGAAATAACAACAGCTGCGAAAGAAAATAATATGCACTGGGTACTACGAAAGTTTCAGATTCGGTGTAGGAAGGATCAAAGAGATAGATGGGCTCGAATAATTAAATTGAAGTGCGCTTATCCGGGGTCGGGTCACGGGGGCAGCAGCTCCAGCAGGGGACCCCAAACTTCCCTTTCCTGAGCCACATTAACCATCTCCGACTGGGGGATCCCGAGGCGTTCCCAGGCCAGGGTGGAGATATAATCCCTCCACCTAGTCCTGGGTCTTCCCCGAGGCCTCCTCCCAGCTGGACGTGCCTGGAACACCTCCCTAGGGAGGCGCCCAGGGGGCATCCTTACCAGATCCCCAAACCACCTCAGCTTGCTCCTTTCGACACAAAGGAGCAGCGGCTCTACTCCGAGCTCCTCACGGATAACTGAGCTTCTCACCCTATCTCTAAGGGAGACGCCAGCCACCCTCCTGAGGAAACCCATTTTGGCCGCTTGTACCTTGGATCTTGTTCTTTCGGTCATGACCCAGCCTTCATGACCATATATGTAAATATATGGTATTGCAGTGCTGAACAAAGAATTATTATTAACTGCACTTTACAATCATGATGTGATTTGCTGCAGTACTGTGTCATTACAATCACTGATGTAGTTTTTATTTCATCACTAGCATTTTCTCAATTTTTATTATAAGAGCCACCATTATCTAATCTTTCTTTAGCTCCCTGTGGCTGCCACTCTCCATACTGCTTGATCTCTGTATTAGTTAAATGACACACATTGTGATATTGCTGCATCTTTTAAACCCCCAAATCCCTTGCTGTAACATCCTGGACTGCTGTCAGATAGAGTTGGCAACCCATGCCAAAGATGCAGTAGGTCTGCAATAGTGTTAGATTTAAACAGGGTAAAATAAACTGCAACCTAGGAACCAACAATGGCCAATGCGATTGTGAAAACATTAACCTTATCTTATTTTCTTGAGATGTCTGAAATTGGGTTGGGGGTAAATCTGCTGTGCCAACACCAACCTGGTATGGGAACAGGATTTTCAGTATAGATCTTGACAAGTAAATGGAGTTATTGCTGCCTGTGTTGGATACACAATAAAAAACCTTTCAGATATTATCTTCATCATCTGGGAAAAACTCCCATTGCACCGCTGCACTGTTGTGTGTGCAAGCAAGCGTGGGAGATCTTAATGTATCTCTTCAAGAAGGCCAGGAGAAAAGTGTGTGTGTGTGTGTGTGTGTGTGTGTGGTACAGTATTATTTTAAAAATTGTGTGTGTGTGTGTGTGTGTATACTCATAGAAGTAAGCTCAAATGCATGGCAACATCATACATATGTGTTCATGCACACTGTGCATGTACCCGAGTGTGCGTGACCGTGAGCATGTGTGCATCTATCCTTATTACACGGTGTATATCAGGCTGAGCAAGGCTCAGGTGTGGGTATGTAGGTGTAATCAGGCCTCCTTTCCCTCAGCTGACAGCTCTTTTACCCTCTCTTGTCTGGAGTCAGCTTCTTCACAAGTAGCCAATATATTACTGTTGCCTGGCCAAGGGCTTGGCTTTGCAGAGTTCCAGGCCCTTTCCAAAATGAGCACTAAAACTGTCCCTGCAAACTCACCTTACACAACATCTAGCTTGATTTCCTCTCTGGTTGAGAAACTTTACTTTTCAAGGGCTGAATTGCTTTTGTAATTGTCTTGGTGACCTCTGTGCTATAGCAACCTTTCTATACAGGTGCTGGTCATATAATTAGAATATCATGAAAAAGTTGATTTATGTCAGTAATTCCATTCAAAAAGTGTTTGTATATTATATTCATTCACCACACACGGAGTGATATATTTCAAATGTTCATTTCTTTTAATTGTGATGATTATAACTGACAACTAATGAAAATCCCAAATTCAGTATCTCAGAAAATTAGATTATTACTTAGATAGACCAATACAAGAAATGATTTTTAGAAATGTTGGCCAACTGAAAAGTATGAACATGAAAAGTATGAGCATGTACAGCACTCAATACTTAGTTGGGGCTCCTTTTGCCTGAATTACTGCAGCAATGCGGCATGGCATGGAGTCGATCAGTCTGTGGCACTGCTCAGGTGTTATGAGAGCCCAGGTTGCTCTGATAGTGGCCTTCAGCTCTTCTGCATTGTTGGGTCTGTCATATCGCATCTTCCTCTTCACAATACCCCATAGATTTTCTATAGGGTTAAGGTCAGGTGAGTTTGCTGGCCAGTTAAGAACAGGGATACCATGGTCCTTAAACCAGGTACTGGTAGCTTTGGCACTGTGTGCAGGTGCCAAGTCCTGTTGGAAAATGAAATCTGCATCTGCATAAAGTTGGTCAGCAGCAGGAAGCATGAAGTGCTCTAAAACTTCCTGGTAGACAGCTGCGTTGACCCTGGACCTCAGAAAACACAGTGGACCAACACCAGCAGATGACCTGGCACCCCAAACCATCACTGACTGTGGAAACTTTACACTGGACTTCAAGCAACGTGGATTCTGTGCCTCTCCTCTCTTCCTCCAGACTCTGGGATCTTGATTTCCAAAGGAAATGCAAAATGTACTTTCATCAGAGAACATAACTTTGGACCACTCAGACGTCTGTGCGTGGTGGTTCTTGAAGCACTGACTCCAGCTGCAGTCCACTCTTTGTGAGTCTCCTCCACATTTTTTAATGGGTTTTGTTTCACAATCCTCACCACGGTGTGGTTATCCCTATTGCTTGTACACTTTTTTCTACCACATCTTTTCCTTCCCTTCGCCTCTCTATTAACGTGCTTGGACACAGAGCTCTGTGAACAGCCAGCCTCTTTAGCAATGATCTTTTGTGTTTTGCCCTCCTTTTGCAAGGTGTCAATGGTCGTCAGCAGTCTTCCCCATGATTGTGTAGCCTACAGAACTAGACTGAGAGACCATTTAAAGGCCTTTGCAGGCGTTTGAGTTAATTAGCTGATTAGAGTGTGGCACCAGGTGTCTTCAATATTGAACCTTTTCACAACATTCAAATTTTCTGAGATACTGAATTTGGGGTTTTCATTAGTTGTCAGTTCTAATCATCAAAAGTAAAAGAAATAAACACTTGAAATATATCGGTCTGTGTGGAATGAATGTATACATTATACAAGTTTCACTTTTTGAATGGAATTACTGAAATAAATCAACTTTTTCATGATATTCTAATTATATGACTAGCACCTGTATAATGTTGAGATTAATCCTGTCTCTGTTTAATCCACAATTCTGGAGAGAAATGGCCGAGCCTCAAAGTCTTCCTTTTCCTCAGACCCACTCCACTTGTTTCCCTCCGTCTTTGTTTGATGAGAAATTAATCCATCTTTCCTTGTTAGCGCTTAGGTCTTTGTTAGCATAAGTCACTTCTGCTTGCAGAAGCCCTACTGATAAATGGATGAAAAAAATATTACAAATGCAAAACATTATTTGTTTAAACAATGCAGCACCTGGATGTCATACTTTCTAAAATATGGCGATGATATATACTCACACACACACACACACACACACACACAGAAGACTGCAAGGGACTGAGTAGTCGTTACAATGTGTAGTTTAAACCTATAAGTATAATATGTATACATTCGACGACAAGGTTATTTTGAATCTTTGTTGCGTTATGGCTTTTGCCAATGTTATTACATCATTAACTGCCATGCAAGCCACCAATTCAACTTTAGTAAGCGGAGATGTAATGAGTAACATTGCCTCAAACCGTGGTTTGCTTCTCACATTGTCCCCCATGTCCCCCCTAGGGCGTGACCCCTAGGGGGGACATGGGGAGCTCTAAATAAATGACGCATGCTTCTGCTGCACTGCTATCAAAACATGGAGAAGTTTTGAAAGGACGACTAGGTAAAAATAAAGCAAATGATAAAGCTACACCAAACGCCATAACTGCCAAAACAAAGGCAGGAAAATAGCAGTGACCAAAACCGATCTAAGGAGCCTGATTCCACTGCCAGTCTCCCAGTCGAATGGCTGCTGTGTCCTCTTGTTGACTATCCCTTCAAGGAGAAACAGCTGATTGTGGCACATTGTGTGGTGTGGTCTGTTTGTCTGTCTGTCTGCCATGCCTGTCTGCCATGCCTGCCTGCCATGCTTGTCTGCCATGCCTGCCTGTCATGCTTGCCTGCCTGCCTGTCCGCCATGCCTGTCCGCCATGCCTGTCTGCCATGCCTGTCTGTCTGTCTGCCTGCCCTGCCTGCCATGTCTACCTGACTGTCTGTCTGTCTGTCTGTCTGTCTCTGTTCTGTTTCAATATGAGGAGGGGGCTTGCAAATATTTGTTTGGACAAAAGGGGGGCCCTACAGAAAAAGTTTGGTACCCACAGAGTTACATAGTTGCTTTGAAATTTGGCCCATTTAGTCATTTGTCAGCTTGTTCCAGCACTTCATTGAAACTACACCTAATGGTTATATAAAATATATAAACATTTGTTTAAAAGTGTTTCTGGGCACGCTGTGAAAACAAACATGCCTAAACAGCATATATGAATCCTAACACCTCTGAGACTATCATTGAGACTGAGTCAGCAGCCTGCTGAGGTTTTGGCTGTGCGTCCCACCAAATAAATACATGAATAAAAAAATGAAAGAATAAAGCATTGTGTTCTTTGTTATCGTCCCATGAGCCCCTCAGATCCTCTTCAAAGCCCTTCCAGCGGTTTACAAATCCACCACCAAACGGAATTGGTTGATTGGTTGAGAACTTGCAACAATCACTGCTTCACTGTTTTGGCATATTTTGTGTTTCTGACTATATCAGTGTCTACACAAAGCCTGAAAGTGTTTGGAAATCAGCCAACCTGTGTTATTTATTCTATTTGTTTATCGTATCAGCTGGGTTTACAAAGGTATTAATGGCCTCATAATTCAACTTATGATTACATTTTTGTAAAATGAGTTGGAAGTATGTGCACTCGCACAGTTAAAAGATGAAGAAATGGCTTAGTGTCTGACATTATACTGGCTTCACCATCAAATGCTGTATGGTCACAGCGAGACACGTTTTTTTAAAGAGGGTCAAGGGTGAAAAACAATAAAGTGAGGTTTTCTTAGAAGATAGATTTCTATATGACTAAGAGTTAAACCCTTTTATTTATTCATTTACAAGCTAATTGCAATTAAAGCCCTTTCCTCTTTGTGTTTAATGAGATTTAATGGATTCAAGACCTCTCTTTGCTCTTGACAAAGCACATTTAGGTATTCATTGTGTGAGCCCGATGTTTGAATTTTTAATTGCTAAGATTTTAGAAATACTACAATACTGTACAATTTCAATGACCTACAATTTAAAGCAACTACACGGGGGGTTTGAACTGGTTATGAATCTGTCTCAATTTAACACTGATGCCTCTATATGACCTGCATAGCAAACCAGACTGTCTGCTGTAAAATGGGCTATTTCTATGTAGTTATTCTTAATGCCTGTCCCTGGGCCTAATTTCCCACAAAATCAAATGAAATGGGTGAGCCTATGTTTACATTTTCCCAGGCAAAGATTGGCAGTGAGTATGTTAGCTAGTTAAAGGGGCGCTATGCAGTTTTGGCAATTTCTTCGCTGTTTTCTCGTTTTTTGCTTGCAGGTTTCTCTAATAGAGCTCCCCGTACAGCAGGTGTGTCAAACTCAACTTCCCTAAGGGCCACACTACAAAATGAGAATCACATCAAGGGCCAGACATAGAGTTTATTGCTTTTATGTCATGGGAAAAGTCAAATATCTTTGACTGAATAATTGCATGTCTCATATAGTCTTCTCACTTAGAGTTTGGTCGACAAAAATGTCAAAGAAAATGCCAAAAACTTTTGGAAAAAGCGTCATTAATGTAGGAAAAAAAACGTGAAAAGTGACAAAAAGTACATGGGCCAAAATGTATTGTGAACCTAGATGTATATAGGGGCCGATCAAAATAAGCAAGAGGCCAGATTTGGACACGTGTGCCCTACAGCTTCGGAATAGATATTTGGCAACATTGTTGTAAAAACTCGTTGGCGACTCTCCCCCCTCCCATCTTCTCCCTCTGGTCATGTGCATTTGTTTTCATAGAAGCCGGCGATTGCACGGAGCCATGTCCACTGAGGTTAGACAGCTAATAAGCTAGCTAGTAGGCCCGTAACAGACAGCGATCATAATAAAAACCTTTACAGACAATAGCAAACATCCTGAGGTCACAAGAAATACAAAGATTGACCCTTGGGTTTTCTTCCCGTCAACAACAAAAATGGAGCGGCCTCTAGCTCACCTGGTAAGAGTGTTCACCCCATGTTGGCTGAGTCCTGCAGCGGCATGGGTTTGAATCCGACCTGCTGCCCTTTGCTGCGTGTCATCCCCTGTCTCTCTCCCCATTTTATGTCTATCCACTGTCTCTACATTTTTCATTGTTTTTGCTGCTTTTCCCAACTTTTTGTCTTGTTTTTTTTTGTTTTTTTGCTTATTTCGACATCCCATAAATCAGACAAACTTTGAAAACGGGTCAATTTGACTCAAGGACAACATGACGGTTAAACAGAGTTTATCCCAAAGATACTTACAAGTTCAACAGCAAGAACGCCAGGTCAGCATCAGATTTGCAGGCTTGTGTTTGTCTCAGTGCTCCCCATTCTGAAAACGCAGCTCCTATGTTTACTCGTGTCTGACTCCTCGCTCGGTCAGTCTGCCGTTTCCTCTTTCTCTGTTCCTGCGCCAGTGCTTTCCTAGCTTTCTGTTTCTTTTTTGCCGGCTCAGCCATGACGATAGTGTGAAAAACTCCATCCTGAATGGGCGTATGTGTGCAGTGCCGTGAAGCAATTCGTTACATCGCGAGACCTGATATCACGCGATACTTCCTGACGCTGAGGCCGGCGGCTCGAAAGTTGCAAGGGTGGTTTTTCCCGCTCACAAGCGCTAGTGGGAAGTGAGACGACCACCATTCAGCCCGAAAAAAGTCATATAACCATTCCAATGACTCCGAAGCTGTTCAGTTAAGGTAAATTAAGTTAAACTGTTAAAACTGCATAGTTCCCCTTTAAAAAGTAACAGGAGGTGATGTTTCTTTAGAACATTTTATTTTTGACTTTTTATTTTGTGGCTGAAACTGGGGCAGGATCAGCAAAGGAATTAAGAAAATAACTGAAGAACAAAAAAAGCTAAAAGGGACAGTGATAGAGCACAGGAGAGTCACACACGAGTCAACATTGCTCACAAAATCAACAGATGAAGTGAGAATTGTGGAATTGGAAAGGATTCAAAACCAATCCTGAATTGTCCCTCTTTCCTCCTCAACAGGTAGGTAATATGTCTATTTTATTTCTTTATTTACATTACAATATATATACTTCCATTGGTGGCTAAAACACAGTTTCCTACGTGCTGAGGTGGCCGTGGTGTGCAATCAGCTGCAGTGCAGACAGGTGTGGGGATAGCTTGTTAGAGCAGTGCCAGCTGATTGTTGTACTAATTACACTCTCCCTTTTTATGCAGTAGTGTGTGGGCTGTGAGATGTTGTTTTGTTTGTTCTTTGTTGAAAAGTTGTGAGCGACGGGCTGCGCTGACAGCATGCACGGTTTATGGATGGCAAGTTACGTAAAAAGTGCGGGAGCAGTCAAAATAAATACTGTTGCTTGGAAATTGTCTGTCTTGGCGGAGATTTGTACTGAGGATAACCCACGGTGGCAGCGAGTCCTGCTACACTCTTGGCGTTTTTCCCACTACGTGGTACCTGCTCGACTCACCTCGACTGTACTCGCCTTTTTTGGATTTCCATTATGAAAAAAAAAGTCCCTGGTACCTGCCAACAGGTACTTTTTTTTTTTTTTAGTATCACCTCCGTCGAAGTTCCAAGCAAGCTGAGGCGATACCAAAAGGTGACGTGAAAACCTGCAGACTACCGATTGGTCGGAGAGAATCGTCACTAATCACTGCATCGTCATTGCTAGCGACAGACGGGGCTGTCCTGAACAAACCCGCCAGACCTGACGACCAGCCACGCTCGCCTCACGCATGAGGCGGTACTGAATCTGCAATGGAAAAAGAAGGACGGGGCACCGCGGTCGAGCAGAGCTGGTACTAGCAGTGGGTAAGCGCCATTTGTTTCACCATCGTCATATTACAGTTATTAATTTCACATAGCAACAAATAGATACATTACCTCATTGCTATGCATCCTGCAGACAGCTGTTTTAGTATTAAAAATAAGTTGCGTCTTTATTTCACTCAATTCCAAAACAAATGCACGTGCTAGCCAGATCAAGAAGTCAAAGTTCCTCGTAGTTGCTTCTTTAAAAGGAAATGTTTATTGTATATAGCCCTGATATGATTATTTGCACATTTTGATCTAAAATTAGTAGTTAGTGATACAAAGTTAAAAGAATGTTGAAGTTTGGAGAAAGCTGTCTATGTCCAGTAAAAGCGAGTTGACAGAAGTTTCAGGAAGCAAGGGGGAAAGTGAGAAATAATAAAGGAAAAGAGAGCTGAAGCGGCGTGACAGCAACTGTTGCGGAGGGTTGGTGCAGAGGATCGTTTGATGATTTAATAAAACATAAAAACATACAAAACCAAAGGAGTCCTGGAAAAGGCAGGCAAAAAGGTAATCCCAAATAAAGTCAAAAATAGAAACGCAGGAACACTAAGACTAACAGGGAAGACAAACACTCAGGAAAACAAACTGGAGACGAAAAACACACAATGATCTGATACAGGACAAGGGGAACACAGACTAAATACACAGGATAACACAAGACAGGTGACACAAGGGCTGCGAAACAGGTGAAACGCATCAGGGCTGGGCAGAACAATCAAAGGCGGGAAAACACAAGACATAAAGTAAAAACAAGACAAGACAGAAAACCAAACTATGAAATTAAAACAGGAAACTGAGCAAAATACAGAACAGAAACTACCAAAATAAGATAAAACACACCAACCCATAACGGCAACGTGGGAAAGAGGAAGTGGGGGGGGGTCTCCAATCGGGGACAGCAGACTAAAGGAAGCATGGAGGAGGAGGATGATGATGATGATCTCGGTCACAGACCAGCAGAGAATGATGGATGGGAGCTGTGACAGGACTCTTCGATGGAGCATGGAAAGGCAAAGGCAGAAAATGGAAAAAGTATGGCTGTCTCCTCTTTTGTAACCCTGCATCACTGGCTACAACATTGGCCCTGTCTCTTTGTGGACACTGGAAGGACAAAAGCCATTTGAAGTTATCTATAGTCTGTGGACAGAGTGTAATGGTCTATTTGATTTGAAATGACCGACTGTCATAATGCCTGATATTTCATTTTAAATACATGTATTACATTTGAGCGACAAGACGTATGATTAACTGGTGGATTTGCAGAAGCCACTTAAGTAATTGGACTCTGAATAGAGGCATAAAATGCTAAACCGTAGCTTTGACAGCTGCAGGGCGATGATTCTTTTACATAAACACTTAAACTAAGATGGGTAAGAACAATTGTGAGTCAAGCACGAGGGTATCTCTTTTGAAATATTAGCCTATGTCAAGAAAATGCTGAACTGGGATTTGGAGATTCAGAGCATACGTATCCTTCTTTTTGCTCTGCTTTTTATTATCTGCTATTCCCTCCTCTCCACACCTGAAAAGAAAGAAAGAGAACAATCTAGATTGTGAGAAAACATTAAAGCTCCAACACCCCCAGGACGAACCCCTGCTGGGTACACCTGTCAATCAAAACGCTCCCAGCGCAACTCACTGAAGAATGATTTTCGGTTTGCAGATGACATCAGCGATAGCACGATCAGCCGTTTATCTCCAGGCTGTGCTAAAAATGACCAACAAGACATCCGTCAGTGTATTTGGGGTATGGTTACATTGATTCTTGTCAAGATGAGACACGGTGAGAAAGCCAAGGACAAAACAAAGAGAAGAATTAGGTCTTTTTAAATGTGATTTCAGACAAAGCCCACTCTCAGAGCTTTTTCTTAACTAGAAAAGCGACTGCTACTGTAGAGTGGAGTTACAAACTGTCCTCTGTAAGATTGTCAGAGTAGAAAGCTTCCTCTAAAATACAGTATTTCCATTAACATTTATGGTAAATTAGAGTAGAAAATTCTCCATATATTAAATATTCAAACTTACAGCTGAAAACTTAAAATTTAAGGAGGGGATTATTGGAGTTACAGGCATCAGGTGGACACAAACACGATGGATGATAATGTTGCTCTGTATCTGCCCCCCCCCATCTGTAAACTGAATGGCAAAATTCAGGAAAAGCCCAGATGTTCAAATGAGCTTATCTATGGAACCTTCAAAATGGCTTGCTGAAGGTAATCTCCTCAAAGAAACCTTGGCAATTATAAACCATTTAGTGAATAAATACCCCCAGAGCTTGTGGTTAGTCAAGTAATCGTCATTTGGTACTGAGGTACAAATGCTCTGACTAACAACCCTGCTTCCCTTTGCAACATGCTGCAGGTTGCCATATTCACTAAAATAAATCAAGTTTCTCTGTGGATTGCCGTTCTTGTTTGGCCCTAAATACTGATGCTTTGACCACTCCCCCAGCATAATGTCATTCTTGGGAGATTCCATCTTTACCAGCTTATTTTGATCCATTCCCCTTGGTGATGTGAAAGCATCCAACCTCCTCCTCTTGGCTAAATCCCAGTGTCCCAGGCCTGCTGCTCTCTTCTGTTAGCTGCAGCACAGCAGTCAGGGAGGGGGGGTGGGTCAAGAGTGCCTCTAGCAGTAGTTCACCCTAGGATCCAGAGGACTGCTAAACCTGAGTTGTATTACACATAAATAAATACATGAACAATAATCAGTGAGAAAGGATGACCTTTATGCATTATTGGTTTGATGCCTAGATTAAGGCTGAATAATTAATTGCTCCTATATCAAAACTGCAATTTGAAAGAGTGAAACTTTCAAATTGCCAGAGCTGGGATTTGAATTAGTATACAACTACAACAAATGTAGATAACTGTAGCTAATTAATGTGACTTGGCAAACATTCAAAATTAAACACTGTTATTGGTTAATCCATCTCTGCATGTCAGCATCTGCTATTATTGCTCAGCAAGAATGGTTTTGTTTAAAAAAAAAAAAAAGAAAAAATGTTGAGTGAGTCTTTTTTTTCTAGAACATTCTAACTGATGCATCACATACAGCTGTGAAGTGTTAGGACTGACAGCTGGTGGTATTCAGAATCTCCCAGGCTGTGTCCAAATCTCCCCCTTCTTCTATACAGTGCACCATATTAACTGTTTGCCATTTATTTGAGTGTGAATTGTTAGTGGGAAATGTACGTTCTACTGAAGCACTTCAAAAAGTATGCATTTTATGGGCTATGGGATGTGGAAGTTACAATTGTGTGACCCTTCATCTGTCAGTGATGACACAAAACGATTCATAAGTGTGCAATTCTTCATTTTACTGCTCAGTAAAGAGTAAACTAGTGTGTGTATTATACAGGGAGTTGTGAATGAGTAAACGAGGGAGTGATTTGGGACACGGCTCCAGTCAAACTGTAATGAGTTTGTAATAGCCTTTCTCATAGTAGACATTTTGTCATGTCATAGTAGGAAAAGCACAGGTGTAGCGAATAAAATTAACACTTTTTCACACACTTCAGTTTCACCTGCACTTTATGACATGTCAAAATATCGGAGCCTCAGATATTGACGTAAAACATTTTCCCCAAGCCCCAGTCTGGGCGGGAACTGGCAACAATTTTTTTCAGTCCAGGAAGTGTTACATGGTGACATGAATGGATGGTGTATATAGATCACGGACACCAGCCTTGTTTCCATTCACGTATTTATATGTGCATTTGGCATCTCATTAAAAAGCTGTATGGAAACGTCAAAATCTGATAAAACTGCCTAAACCTTGCGCAAAAAAAGTTGTTACGCTCGCTTGAGGTGGGTTTTGGTATTCGTCGAGAAGAGAATTGATGCGCTAAATGGGATATGTAATCAGCTATTGCCGATAAAGTTCTGACATAGCAAACATTTAACTCGCATGGCTGATCAGCGGTATCCACTGTCTGCATCTTCCTGGATATTCCAATAATGTGTTTGTCTCCGGACAGCGTGAAACATGGCTGATTCTAGCTGGCATGAAAGAAGAATTCAAACTTGCCCAATTGAACCAAACCAAAGACCTCTCTCCATTTTTCTCTCGTAGATAGGTTAGACGGCCAATGTGACCGTTTTGTTTCCTGCACGCAACCTCGACTTCTACTCTGTTTCCTGGCAGATTACAGCCATGCCTTACCCTGACATCCCAGATGGTTTGTTACACAGAACCATCTGAGAAGCCATCATTGGAAACTGTTTGGGAAAAAGCAGGCATTTAAAAAAACAACAACCTGGCTGTACTTTTTCGCACACGGGCACAAAGCGTATAGAAGCGGATCGAGAGAGAGAGCCGTCCCTTTCTCTCTTTCTAAAACTCAGACCAAACTCAAATTAAACTGTAAAACTAGGCAGTGATCAAATATAAACATAGCTTCTCTTACTGCATTGCCTATTTCTTGCCTTAAATGTTTTCAAAAACCTATTTTACCGTTTAACAGTTATACAAGCTCATTTGTTACCAACAGGCAGCCCATCTGTGTCAATATGAACGGGCTCAACATGCTCGCATTATGTTACCCATAATGCGAAACCTGCCAGAGTGTAGGGCAGCGCAGTGTATTCTGCTAGTTGTAGGTTTACTACCTATTGAGCGAAAAGGAATAACCCAGCCCCTTTCTCTGTTTTCTGTGGTCATGTAGCACCAATTTAATTTTTATTTTTGCATAAACAGTCCAGTTTTATGAACAGACCCTTTCTCAAGCGGTACGATATTAATCGTGCTGTAGTTGCTGCAGCTCGATATTGTAGGGGAAACGAATGAAATACACTGGCAAAGCATGTTTTGCTGATCAGTTCATTATAACCGTATGCAACTTTGCCAATTATGCTGACGTTGTCATCTTGTTTTTAATGTTTTATGAAGTTGTTTCACGACATGGAACAACACACATCAAAAGGACAACTTTGAACATGCAGTTGTCTCAAAAGTATATACTGTAACTGATAGTGGAAGATGCTTTGGGTAACATAGATGGGTATAATACATTTTATAACGGTAATATATCAGTGATACAGCTGTGAATAGTTCAATATGTTCAAACTAACCATCGCAGCTGCTCTCCCTGGCATGGGATTTTTCAGTGTGTTTTTCAGAAGAGGATGATAAATGGAGAGGCCTCATATAGCTCAGTGATTTTAATACAGGTAGAGGCATCACTCCTCATCATTTCTTCATCTGTCACATTTATTGATTTCTGTCTGGGCTAAATTACTCACTGGAGCCGTGGGGAAAAAAAAAAAAATCAAGCCTCAAGGTTTATTTACAGCTACTCCCATTAGACATTTCTCATATACATTCCTCCTGTCTTGTTTGCAGTCTGTGCCCTCTGCCCATCAGCTCTGCAGTCGGCTCTAACACTTCTCAAGAAGCAATTTGAAATGTAAAGGCTTTGTAGAAATGAGAGCCACAGTCAGGGTTATACATCTTTGAAATGTTCAGACACACATACTAAAATGAATGTGCTGTCAAATGCAGTGTGCCAAGAGCATTTCATTCAGTAAGTCACTGTAATCACATAGCTTCAAAGCATCTGTTAATATAAATGCACTGTACTCATGCATATATGAGCAAATTGGTGACAAGTCAACATAAATTGGCCACCACGAGCCTCTAGAACAGCTTTAATGCTACTTGGGAAAGATTACACAAGAGGAATGAACAGTAGGGCTGGGTAAGATCTCCTTAAAAGCAATATCATGAGTGTCACATTCACTTCGGTAACTGTAATTAAAAAATATCTTATTACATATACTATACACACTCTTCCCCCACTTATTTATTTAATATTTATTTGTTCATGTTTGCCACTTGTCTGTACCTGCACACTTGTCTGTTCTTACTATATTAATGATCTGAAACATTGAGGTCTAGCTGTGGAAAGCCATGTTACCAAGGATGAAAAGTGCTATTTTGATTTATTATACACAATTGCTCACAGCATTAATTAGTTTATAGATCATGTGAAATGAATAGAACTCCACCAACACCACTCAAGTCCCTCTGTGTTATACTGGTTCCCAAGGTGCGAATCAAGGATTTTAACACAAAGGAATGTACACACATACTGAAGCTGGCAGAAGAAAAATCCATTAATTCCCACACGGACCATACACAAAATATTTCAATAACTGTTCTATTTCCTTTGTCGTTGGCCCACATCCAAGAGGCTTTGCCAAATTTCTCAGCCAAGTTTGTGATTTAACATAGCTGTGAGACTCATGAAACAAACTTGTGTTGAGAAAGCAATAAATGATTGGTAATAACTGTATGACCTGAGGGTGAATACCACATGTGTGACAAGGTGCATATATCAAACAAGCAGTCTCAGCAGTCTACCAGGGCACCTTAGAATACTTAAAGGCAGAATGAGTATGATTTGTCGGTTGCGGTTTGTAAACTGTAACCCGTCTCAGCGAGGGTTAAAGACAATCGCAGATTCAATCTCGTTTTGGAACAACCTTTTGTCCGCTTGGCGTTTCGCCTCACTATTTTTCGCTGTGTCCACTGTTTTCGTAGCTTCCTCTTGGATGCATCTGTACGATCTGGCCCTTGGTCACTTAGGGCGCTTTCGCACCTGCCTCGTTTAGTTCAGTTAAATCGCACTAGAGTTTGTTTGCCCCGCTGGTGCGGTTCGTTTGGGCAGGTGAGAACTGCAATCGCACTCAGGTGCGCACCAAAAGTGAACCAAACAAGCGTACCGAGATCTGCTTGATGAGATGGTCTCGGCTTTCAATTGAACTCTGGAGCGGTTTGCCGTGAGAACGTGATCCGACGTTGAATAGCACCAACTATATATACTCCTCAAGTCTGAGCTAATGTCTCCTGTAGTCAGGTGTGCTTTGCTATCTACAAATGGCAGAACATGCAAACTGTAGCAGCTTGGAGTGTTTCTCTCACAGAAATACACTGCAGTCAAGCTCGCCATCCGTCACATTTCCGTAGTCAAACCAGCCAGCGCTAACGTTGGAGACATAAGGCGGCAGAGCAGAGCGAAATCTCTTTGACCAGAGCAGGTGTAGTAACGTCGCTCGCAAAACAATGTCTAAATGTTGACATGAAATGAGCTGGTTTGACCATGGACCATGCTCCCGCCCCAGACACATCCGACCAATAAGAGGTGGTGAACGTTCTTGCGTGATTTGTAATGACGCATTTTGTTACGCTTGGATTTTTCCAGGTGTGAAACCGAACCAAGGGGAAATCGCTCCAAGTTTACAAACTCATCAACTAATTCGGACCAAAGCAAATGAACTTTAGGTGTAAAAAAGCCCTTAGTTTTTATACTGTAGGACAGACAACATGAAAAGAAAAGTGAATATGCAGGCAGAGGGCAGTTCACACACTTCTAGTGAGTTAGAAGTTATGATTGAGAGGGATTACTTTTGCATTAGTCTAGTCTATACCTTGTTTTTTAGGGAAATCCTACTCATTGTCCGCTGACCGGTCACGTGACAATTAAGTTTACCTGACCAGTCACATGACCGTTAAGTTTAGCGGTCATTACAGTTAAGTTTATCCGACAAAAGGTGACTGACGTGTCAAAAACGGTTAACTTAAGGCACCAAAAGGACTAGTTAAGATTGGAAAAAAAGTTTGGTGTTTGTGTAAAACACCGGTCCCCTTAAGTAATACTCCCGGAACACGAACACCTGTTTCCTGGTTGAAAGTCTTGTGTTGTTCTCTAACTTCTTCCAGGACACGAACTCTGCTCCCTAGGGTGACCAGACGTCCCGAAAAATTTGGGACAGTCCCGAAATCCAAGCAGTTGTTCCGAAAATTAGAGCAAAGTCTCAAGAGCAGTTGAGTTCATGATTTTAATGATTTTTTTTATTTGTATTTTCGGGTTTACATGAAAATAATAAATAAATAATTTTAGTGCAGAGTTTTGAAATTCAGGTTACCCCCGCCCCCCCCCCACCCGTTTCGTCCAGAATTTTACCCATTCATTGGCCTTCCTGGCATTATAATTGTCTTACTCGGCTATGTTTGTAATTAAGTGTTTGTCTTTTGATGTCGTTTTAGCCTAAACCACTGATTTGTAAGTGTATTTTATTTTTATTTAATAACCCTTTGGCTAATGCACTATGTACAGCACTTTGGTCAGCGCGAGCTGTTTTTAAATGTTCTATAGAAATAAACTTTACTTACTTACATTCTCATCTGGTCACCCTACCGCTCCCCTGCATATTTTCCCTGTGTTTAAGGACCAACCTCCTCCTTACGCAGATTTCCACTGTCTTGACAGACGGCAGTCAATACGTGGAATACATATGAATTACAGTGCATTACTTTTCACAGCAATATGGTTCAGCCTACACAGCCTACACTCTTAAGGAAAAATCCGTAAAATAACAGGAAAATGTTCTGTCAGCTCTTAACCCGGACTTTGTCTCGTTCATTAAAAAATGAAAATTTTGTGTGTAGCTAAAGTAAAAATACAGAACATTTGCAAAAAAGCAACAAAAACCTAGTAAAAAGGTAAAAGGAAAGCGACAAAAATGTCATAAAAAATAAAGTGACAAACCTCTGTGGCGGACAAAAGTTGTTGAAGCACAAATTATGTCATTCCAAATGTAAACACTAAAATACAACTGTGAATCCCGTTTTATGACCTATTTATGTTAAAATATACAGACATCTCACTGTTAATTCACAGATATTTCTTAGTGTATAGTGTGTGTGTGTGGGTGTATGTGTGCATATGTGGCCACCGTGCCAAACTATGCGATACTGTTAAATGTTCCTCTTGGTGCCTATAACATTACCTCTGATAATGTAAAGGGTTCGAATAAACTGTGGTGCATTCAGGCAAGTAAGTAATGTAACAAAGTGTGATTGGTTTTGGATGGGCTAGGCCTAGCTGATTTTATCTGTGCCCACCAAAAACAATCAATAAACTCAATGTGTGGCCTCAATGTTTTTTAAACTGACACCATCACTCACTAGTTACTACCAAAACTTGAAATGTTGACAGATTTGTATCAGTTTGGGCTCTTCTGGCACGCTGGATATATCTTCCATATTTTCCATATCCAAAATAACAACAACAACATTTAAATGCTTTGGATTTTAATAGCTTTACAAATACAATGCATATTCCATGTATACTGTATGACAGGTTTGTATATAGGGTTGGGTACTGAAACCTGGTGCTAATACGGCACTGGTGCCTAAACGGCCGGTATCTACAGGACCAAATGGCAACGAAGATTTCGGTGACAATTAAATGCCTTCTGCGCTGCTCTCTGATGCTCTGCAACAGACGTTAGAGGCAACAGAAGCGTCGCTGCACGTGACGCTAGTTAACACTTCACTTGACAGCAGGTAACGTTAGCCTACCGTTAGCTAGCAGCTGGATTAAACATGGTTAAAATGCTGACACCTAAACGGTGTAAAGGGTGTCTGTATTTCACTGTAGAGGAGTCCAACAGCGGGACGTTAAGCAGTGTGCAGCTGCCTTTGTCGGAAAAACACAGACGGTGCGTTCACTTGAAACTAGTAAGCCTCGTGGTGCATTCAAAGTTATTGTAAAATACCCTATTCCCTATTAAGTATCAGTTCAGGCACCATTTAGGCACCGGCACCGTTTTAAAAGTATCGTTTTAGCACCAGTATCGGAAAAAACAACAATAATACCCAACCCTATTTGTATACAGCTTGTACCATGTACACTATACTGGCCATACAAGCAAGAACATTCACTACTCCTTCTGTAGCACTTTTGATCTCCAGTAACGATTATATTTAATTCCACCATATTGATTCAACGGGTTTTGTAATGCCTTATGAATTCTGCAAGAAGCAGGGATTTTTCACAGGTTTAAAAGAGCGTCTCCCTGTATGATCTGCCACTTAATTGGCTCTTGCCACAGAATTTCTAATGAGTCAGTTTGTTTGAGGTTTGTGAACGAGGCTATTGTGATGCAAATTCACATTGCAACCAGCGCTTAAGACCAAAGAAAAATCTGAAATACCTGACATCACATTTTAAAGTCATGATGATTTGTTTATCAAATAATCCCAGCACACTTGCCCACTTCACACACTGTAATGATATGAAAACATGGGGAGCTTTGATATGCAAATGTTGTTTAAGGGGATTTTAAGCATTCGGTTTCCCTTCCGTTCACCGCATCAGGCTGCGACAAAGATGCTGCTTAGACTCCTTTCTAACACAAAATGCTCCATTAAATTCTATTTAAAGATGGCTCTGGTGAACCCTTTTGACAGTACCTCCTACCTCCCACAAAAGCTTTTAAGTGTAATTCTGCATTGTGCCTTTTTGTGTCTTTGTTTTGCCTATTGTTCTGTCACCAGTTTTACAAATCTTTTGGTCTTCAGACCTAATCTTCCACATCTAACCTATGACTCTTTATCCAACAAGCCCACACTTTAAAACAACATATACAAGCCTTTTCCTTTCTGGTGCCCATATCAGCAGAGTACATTTGATCGGTGTCTTGAAAATGACCTGTTACCAACCATGTCAACAAAATGTCATGACAATCCATCCAATAATTGTTGAGATATTTCAGTCTGGACCATATTAGTGGATCATCTGACTAACTGACCGACATCATTAACTATAGAGCCATGCTGCCAGCATGGCTGCAAAAAGGTCAAGAAACATTTATGGTCATGCCTAAAATAATGGACTAATGATTACTTGGGTAAATAGTTTACCATTTTGGGTAATAGGCTTATTCATGCTCTCTAGATAAGAAGAATGATACAACTCTTATGTCTGTCTGTTACATATGAAGCTAGAGGCAGCAGGTGGTAAGCCTAGCTTACAATAAAGACTGGCAAATTATATCATCTTAGTTTAATATGTATGTAAATGTAAACACAAGATACAGTAAGTACATTTGTGAACTTTAGAGGTGCTGGCAGACTGTCTTTGTCTCTTAGGTTGTGTCCCAAAAATGTATATCGTCTTGCAGTAGTCTTTGAGATGTTCGCATGAATGAAATGAACATAAATGATAAAAGCTCAGGAAGCTAGAGATTTACAGTGATGTAACTGACAGAGTGTCCACTCTTTCCTCTGCATGTCCCTCTGATTTGAACAAATATCTTGCTAATGGACGAGGGCTGTGGATTAACCCGATGGGGGTCACTACAAAATTGAATAGGTCCCCCATTGGTACACCATTTACTCTTTCTGTCTTTAGGAAACCCATCTTACAGAGCACATGGCAGATTCATTACTTTACCCAACTTGCTTTTGTGTGCTGGAATATTGCCAGCCCCCAGGTTTGTTGTGTGGTAATTTGATTAAACACTAATTATTTATGAATATGCACTACGTGAGCAGTTGCCGGCTTTGCCCAGTTGGTAACGCTGCTTCGTGATGAACTTATACACTTCCGACGTTTCATTAAACCTGTCGAAACAACGCTTTACCCCATCCCCTGTTTGTACTCTGCAACAATACTGTCACAGACTATCTGACTATCGGGAGAACATTGCTTTTTCCCAAATGTCAGGGATTAATTATTAGCAAACGGTAAGGATGACACATACACCTGGACCCCTTATTCTTGAAAATAAATACTTACTGTATAATGACTGGCAGGCTGTAATTACTGATAAGAGCAGTTACACAGCATACTTATTGCTCTAAATACCATCGCTTTAAAAACAAAAATACTTTTACAGTTGTAAAAAAGTCATCTCTGCATTCTTCCACACAAATGTTATGGGGACCTAACAATGCTGTTAATGGCCCACTGGGCTAATGTAGCATGTGTGAGGCTTTAATGAGATCAATTAATCAGGAACAAGCATAAACATGAGGAGGATGAAGCAGTGGCCAGACAATTAAATGAGCAGCCAAGCGAAAAGATGGCAAGCGAAAACCAAAGATGGCAGGTTTCCAAAGAATGGTTGTCTAAGGGGCAACTGGATGAGCAGAGCGCAGATGTAAACACACATGCCTCCCTCAACACCACACAGTGGTAGCAGAGTATTCCGCTTTCTCCTTCATAATGGCTTTGTCTCTTTATTTTTTTCACTTTTATTTTTTTTCAAAAAGGCACAGAAGCCCTGAGCCCATGTGTCTTGAAAATGGAGAGCAATGGTGGAGCATAAGACATTAGTCTTGGGAGCAGTGTGTGTTTGTGTGTGCACTTGAACATGGCATGTGTAAGAAGGGTTTTTGTGAAGCTATATTTTGCATGATTTTGTGAGAAGCTGCGTGTGTGTGCGGTCATGTGCATTTGGTGGGTAAGCAGGATCTGCTGGGGTTTGGTGGGACAGGGGTGTTGGGGGGTAAATGATGTGTTTGGGAAAGGAGTAATGTTGGGTTTCTGTGGAGGGTTTGAGCTGGAAAGTGCTGGCAAAGTATGAAAACTGGCGCAGCAAGAAACCGAGCCGTTCCCCGAAAGCTGTGAGATCCACACAGCTGGGGAGACTATTATCAGGCTGGGGATCGGACTTGTTTACTGCTGGCTATCACTCACACTGCTAGCGGGCAACATCTCAGAATAGTCATGAAAAAAGCAGTGACTGAACAAGGGGGCATGCTTATGGTTTAGTATACTATAAGCAAGGAAATGTATGTTTAAAGGCATAGCATAAACCCCTATATTCCCCTATATTCAAACGTGGTTGACAGTGTTGCATGTAGCATTTCAACATCCATCAATTGCTACCATGTTGTTGTTTTTTTGTGCATCTGCCATAAATGAATAATAACATGGGGATTGGCAGCCCTAACATGTTCATTATTTCTTGCGAAGGGCAACTCATGAAATAAGTGATCAGCAGAGAGAGGGAGAAAGAGAGCGAGAGAATGTGGGGGATGCCGTGCCTGCGAGCTTCCCACAGCCATGATGACGGTGGCGGCTCAAGCTTGACTTTGACACTTACTCCGAGGGTTACTCATGTATTACTTTCTTTTGAGTCATACTCAGAAACCACGTTATGTGGGAGTGAGATGCATCTGTTATTCGTCAAGCAGAAAACAGCTATGTCTCAGCCAAACCCACGTGGGAAGAAAAATCATTGAAATGTCAAAAAAGTTTACGAGACAGGTGTAATTAGTCATTAATCAACAAGTAATTTGCATAGACGTGTTGTGCGTCAATGCACGCGATCTTCATTCATGGCAATGACTCTTTTTGTATTTCAAAAGATTGGCGTTTGAAAGATGAATAACAATGCCCGTGCGTCGATACATAAACAATTAATAAGGGATTTTTAAGACACGTAAAGCACAAAAATTGAAACATGACACTGAAATGCAAACTTCCAAGACTAATGAAAAGAAAAAAAATACATAGCTCAATTTGTTCCTTGGCTTCCCTTCAAGATGTTCAGGCGGATTATCCAAAAAGCTCACAAGAACAGGCCATTCCCTAATAGCTGCCAAATTGCAAAAGAAATCAGCTAGAGTAATCCCCTGTGAAAAAACACTAATCTGCTCCCCAAAACCTACTAATTGTCCATTTGGTTACAGATCTGGGTAAACACAAAAGAGCACCACTCTCCCACTGAGCCCAGTTTACACCCACCTAAAGATGTCTTTAGAGACATCAATGCAAAAAGCCGGGGAACAGCTAAACACTGGTTAATTCTGAAAATACATTCTTTTTTTTCTGAAAACACATTCTAAATCAAACTGAAACAGCACCTGCTTTGGGATGATATGCTCAACCTCTGATATGTCTAATGCGTTAGAGCAACTCCCACATCAGTATATGTTGTATAGAGGAATCTCTTTAAAGAGAACAACAAGCTTTGAGGTGTGACTTCCAATTAGGCTGTCAGAATGGTAGAGAAGCTGGTACAGTAATGTTCTGGATGTTAGAGTTACTAATTGCTGTGGCAAAGTGCTGCAAATGAAAAATGAGAAGGAACTGTGTACCATTCCTTCGTGTGTCCATATTATGAAAAAATCACTTTTTCTGGGATTTGGGGTGTTATTTTGTGTCTCTGGTGCTTCCACACACAAAAATCATCCATGCTGTTTTGAGTGAGAGACGGTTTCTGAATGTGTCCTACCTTCAGTCTCCGGGTGAGCTGTTCAACATCTGCACGGCTTTCTACGTCACTAGCCGAAATTCGTTCTCAATGGCAAACACTGCTACAACACACACAAGTTTACCATAATCTACACAATAACTACTTACATGTCCCTGTTCTGCAGGTATTCCACACAAAGTTAGAAGTGCACACTCGTTTAGAAGAAGTCTCCCGGCTTATCCTGCCTTGTACAGGCCGAAGTTTGACAAACAGCTAGCTAGCCGATGTGATCCTTACCTAGCTACTGCGCATGTGTGACTCCCAACAAAGATGGAACAGAAGTGAGATGCCTCACTCTGTAGCTAAAACAGAGACCTGAACACACAGGGTGAAAAGAGGAGCTGCAGCAATGTGCAGTACAACAAAAATGTGATGTTTTTTTGAAAATTAAACCACATAAACCTATTCTGGTACAACCTCAACATACAATTATGAACCTGAAAATGAGCATAATATGAGCACTTCTAGATCTAGATTATTCAAGCTGGTTTGATGGCTACCAAAGCAAAAATCCCTACTGAGTATGAAACATTGGTAGAGCTTTTTGTGTCATTTTGACATAGTGGGATACAGTTAAGATCACTTCTCACCAAGTGAAGGCGTCTTAGAGGTGCTGGAGGTGAAATGGTAAGAGGTAAATCAGAGGTACAGCTTTAATTTTGCATATAAATTTGACAGCTTTTTAAAACAGAATTAAGAATTCTGATCGGCTGGCAGATGTGTATTAACTTTTAGTAGCCGGACAGTGTAATTGGACCAACCCGTTCTCACTCCCAACTCTTAAAATACGGACGCCTGGGCAGGGTCTGTCAGCGTCAGATACGACGCACCCTTCAGCGTGTGTGTAGCAGCAGCTCTGCGGCGCTTGAAGATGACGTAGCATTAAAGCAACAACAAAGCACTTTTCCTCTTCGGTCCCCCTACAGGTTGGAAGTGGAATTGTCCATTACTTTTTAGTGGTACAAAATAGTGATTTTGTTTTTACTTTCCCTGTGCCCCGAATACTAGTGCTAGCTTGTTTGAAGCTACAAATCCATTCGATTAGCATGAAAACATGTCCCAGAGAACGATCGAGTGGGTACACGTCTGTTATTAACCCCTAGGTTAATTTTGCGCCGGAATTGTCCTTTAACTTCCAGACTTTAGGGTTAGGGTTAGACCAATCCTTGCTGCCCTTCATGGTTACCAGTGAGTTTTAGAATTGATTTTAAGATTTTACTACTTGTTTTTAAAGCCCTGAACAACCTGGCTCCTGCCTATATCTGTGATGCCTGATTTCCTCTGGGAGGGCTCTACTAATTGTTCCAAAATCTCGTCTTGTCACTAAAGGTGACCGGGCCTTGGCTGTTTGGGCCACTCAGCTGTGGAGATCTCAGGCAGCCAAACTCAGTGGCCTCTTTTAAATTTCACAAGACTCACTTTGGTTGCTTTGCCTTTGCATAACTGTTATTTATTGCTAAACGTGTTGTAATATTGTTGAATTTTAAGTATTTTATTTAATTTATATTTTAATTATGGATCTTGTTTTCAATTGATTTTGTTTTTTTTACTGTACAGCACTTAGTAACTTGGTTTTAAAAATTGCTACACAAAATAAAGTTATTTTATACACAAATACATCCATTTCTATGGGTAACATGTCTAGATTAAGATCTGAATGCTAAGAGTAATTGTTAAGCATCTTATATGATTATCATCAAATCAATATTTTTATAAGCAAAGAAAGAACAGCACATTTACATAAGAACAGCTGTGAGGATTTTATTTTTGTTTTAATTTGAGTGGGTTTCAGGACCGAGGTATGATGAATAAGTGTTAGACAGGTGTTAAGTGTTATTGCTGATATGTGTTGGATTGAGATGTTCAACGTGCTGATTTTGAAAAGGAAACCTCCAGGATGACTTGATAGTTTCTCCTCGACCTTTTTCTTTTCCAGTAGAAGAAGGTCTGGGGTTTAATTTGCCATGCCTAGAATGTGATAGGGATGAATGTCATTACGTAAATGATGTACTTAGCCCAGTGGCCTTGTCTGAGGTGACTTCTCATTTTACGCAGTGCTTATGCTGAAGTAGACTGTGGTTTTGGGAGACGGATGGACCCCAAACCGCTGAAAAGCTATCAGACATCCAACCTGGGACTTGATCAGCCTCCTCAACCACTTTATTGACCAGTGTCCTAGAGACAGTTGACATGCAGCCGGGGAAAAATAAAGAAAACAAGCCATAGATTTTATACAATACAGCATGCAGAAATATATATGTTTTTTAAGGGAAACAAATTGTTATTGATGCCTTTTTATTGTGTGTTTTGGTCCACATATCACAGAAATACTGAAGCTTTAATAAACTTAAAGCTGGAAACACATAAAACACAAATAAGCATAAAAACACAGGGCTTTCAAGCGGGGGGAGTGGAGTTTGTGTCCCGGGGAAAACACAAGACTTTCACCCAGGAAACGTGTGTTTGTGTCTCTGGGTTTTAATCCAAAACACAATCTTTTTACTGAACTTAACTAGTCGTTTCGGTGCCTAATCTTAACTGTCGGCGCCACACGACGCTCACTTTAGTTTTAGCTATAGTTTACTGTAACGGCCGCTGAAACAACCGGCAGCTCACGGTGCCCTGTAGCCGGCTCACAGTAACGTTTTCTCGGCTAACCTCAACTAGCAACGGCCTCTGAAACGACCGATAGATCACGGTGCTTTGAAGCTGGCTCCCAGTAATCTTTTGTCGGCTAAATGTAATTGTAAAGAGCGCTAAACTTATAAGACTGGGTGTGCATAAGTTTGTGTACGGTATCATACGAACCCATCCATGAGAATGCGCTGCAATGTATGATTATGATGAAGGTAACGCAAAATATGTAATGTAGAATGTGGTCATTTATCTACATACTTAACTACTGTACTTAACACTTTTCTCACAAAACAACTACTGCAAAACTACTGATGAATGAAAGAAATGACTATAGCACTCAAAATAAAGTTACAAAAAGAAAACTAATAGAAAAGTAACTCAAATAAGATTAAGAGGATACATGAACAAACAAGTAAAGCCTGTTCTTTTTTTAGGCTTCGAGGAATTGTTTGTGATAATAGCCCTACCACTAGGTAGGTAACTTAACAGATGTCCGCTAAATGGCAAAGTGAAAATACATTCAGCGAATAATGACTTCATTAGCCTGCTGCTGTTGTAATTATTGCATCAATAGTGCTCATTAAATGATCTTGACCTCCAGATTTTCTGTCTCTCCCCGTCATTTTTTTCCCCTTCTGTCCCCCTCGGCCTCTGTCCTTGTCCACCCACCACGATTCCAGCTGTATGCAAAAGTTAAAACTCACTCACACAGTGCTGGATGGAAAACTGACAGCTCATTAGGACTTTCAAAATTGAGTTCAGTTCTGTGTGATCTATTAATCTATTCTGTGCTTCTGCCCATCCACAGTCATTTCTCCTTTCATTAAGCAGAACAATAGCCCCAGCGGCACAGGATTCATTACATGCAATCAAAAGCAGATCCTTAAGGCCCATTTAATTCACTTTCATCATTAACATTACCACTGTTATTAATATGCTGTATGTAGGATGCTGCTGTGACGTTGTGTGCCATTGAACTGAAATGTTAATCCACCCTTTTGGCACGTGCTATTTTCTCACTGTAGGCAACTGGCCGCTCTCTGAACTGACAGAAACTTTGAGACGAATGTGTCACAGCTGACATTTTTTGGTATGGTACGGAAAAAAACATTTTGGTGAAAATTTCGGCCATAATGTGATGAAAAGATATGTAAACATACGAGGGCTGTCAATCGATTAAACTTCACATCGACAGAACATGTAATCAACTTTAGTCTTGTGGAGAGACCCATCTGGAAGTGCTTTGAAACTAAATAGACCCTTTTTCTTATCTATTTCTGCTCAAGGTTTTATTCTGCTAGACATTCACTCCCATCCATTCGTCTCGTAATGGGGCTTTTTGCTTTTAAGCTCGTTAGCCACGTATGCTTACATTTACCTCTTACGTTACAGCAGATAAACACACCGTAGACTCGGACTTTTGGTCTTGTGTCTTTGGACAATTAAAAAAAACACAACCCTTCAAAGTGTCTATTAATAGAGACCTATTTATACCATTTCGGTATGAGGAAAAATCTGAAGCTTGACAGACTAATGTCAATCACTGTTCAAATAAAGGGAGCCAGTGGGAGCCAATGGGAGCCAACGGTCAATTTAGCAATCCCTAAGAAGGAAAATTAAATTCACCCACATCACTACACCTACTCGTGACCTGGTTGTGCCTGTATGTTTCTCTAGCGTTGTATAAATGGCAGGGCGAGGAAGGTCCAATACAGATTTCGTCATTGTTAAGGAAAAACGGAGGTGCGGCGCAACTCATTTTACATACATGAAGACGTTTCGGGAGACCGATGAATTACAAAGAAGCATTTACTCTCAATTGAGCAGAGAATTTAGGCAGGCAGTACAGTTTAACCACGATATGTTATTGTGTCGTGCCGTCCAGTTCCTGTCTTCCTAAAGGTGTATTTAAACTCATGCTGAAGGCGTTAAGTTTAGCTGATCCTTCAAGGTAAGCAAAGATATTGCGGGCACCGTAAACACACAAACTCCCCAGCAGAGACAGTATGTGTTATGTGTTTACTTCCTCCATGACCATGGCGGGTTGAGGCAGCACTGTGTTATCATACAGCTGCTGTGTCACCCGTCCTCTATGGAGACACAGAGTTGAAGTATTCCTCTGCCTGGAAAGGTTTTGAGGTTATGTTGGACCTGTAAGAGACCTGGGTACCGCTGTCTCAGCGTGAGTTTGTAAGCTAGAAATTCAACCACAGTCATTACTTAATTTATTCCAATCTACATTTAAATGACATTAAGTAAACTGTGTTAGTCTTACACAAAAATGGTATCACTATTTCAAGACGTCAACAGTTTTTTTTTTTTTTTGACCATGCAAAAGTGTGGAAAACCATATGAAAAGCTAACCCCTTACAGCACAGTGAACCTGCTCACTGGTTAATAGAAATATTTCTCAACTGAGCAGCTGTGAATGTGTTCATTTCTGTTCATGTCAGACCCTGCAACTATTCCCTTGGGTTGTTGTTGTAATTAACATGACCTTAGAGACCTCAGCAAGTTGTTTTTTTTTAATCACATGTCTTTAAACTCACATTTCAATGTCAAACATTTTCAAAACCTTTTTTAAAAGGTCAGTCAGAGCCACTGGTTCCCATTAATTCCCCACATTATGATGATCAATTTGTACAGAAACACGTCTCCTAAAAGTTATGTTCCTATACAACTAAACTGCATTCTCAATTACGTTTTGAGGGAAAAAATATTTTTATCACACGTCCTAGCAGCGACAAAATAGTTTCACCTGAAATAATTGAGAATACAATTTAGTTGTATGGGAGCGTCATTTTTTAGAAGCCATGGCTGTGTACAAGAAACATTACCGCCAGATTGAAATGTATCAGTCTATTGTCATTCATGAATGCAATCAGATGGTTGGATTGCTTTCATTATTTTTCAAGGAATTAAGCCAGAAAAGGTTTGATTTGTGAAGGGTCTAAAAAGATATTATCTCTTTGCATATTTTGTCTTATTTAAAGGTAGACTGTGTAGGAATTTCTCCTATCTAGCGGTGAAATTGTATTTTGCATTCAAACGAATAGTGCTCTCTAGAGCGTTGCTTTTTCAAATATGCGTGTTGCAACAACGGTAGCCATTATGTACCAAGAAGCTATGACAACATGTCTTCTCCTGTGGCTCGGCATAAGTATGACCCTCCATTATGAACTAAAGTGCAGTGCAGGCTTTCAAATTTGCCGGGGCAGTTACAAGCGCCTCTCACTGATCTCCTTCTCCGTTTCAGCTGGCTTCAGTCGCGTGACGCTGGCTCTGAACGAAAACGCGTTGTGGATTAGCTAGACAGGTAGGCTTAGTGCTTTATGTCCATCTCAGCGATTACAGTTTTTCAAAATGGCGGAACGACATGGACTTGGACTTACCCGTCCAGTGTAAATACATTCTTCGCTTGTGAGGATAAGTCAGATCATTGGCAGAGGTAATGGCAATGAGGACATATTCATGAATGAAGACATTGATTTTAGCTAATAAAATACTTAAAACACTATACAGTGTACCTTTAATGTGTTTTAAATGATCTCAAACAATTAAGCCTTTTCTTTTTCCAACTCATGTCCTCTTTGATTAAAAAAAAAAAAAAAAAGGAGACACAAGCCTTGATGCCAAAAAATAACATCAAACCAAAAGGTAGTTGTGTGAAATGCATGTTTCGCTGCTTTTACAAGAACTTCAGTGAGCAGGTTAATGTCTGCTCTAGTAGTCTGATTTCTTGAAATCAGACTACTACCCCCCCAATCTGGACCACAAATGTCACGTCACGTGTCGCGCTCACGCAACTACAGCTTTCACGCAACACTGAAGCAACTGTCTATACCGGTCCACTCAGGTCCAAGCATTTCAAAGTCTCAAGCAGCGGAAAACGTTGTTCATATACCAAAACAGTTTTCAAAACGCTCAGGTCAGGGTGGGTGGAACTTTATCAGACAAACAGGACTTTCACCCAGGAGTCCACTGTTTGTGTCTGATGTGAAACCAGAAGTAAACATTGACTTATTTTAAAAGCCTTTTGTTATGTCACTTACAGAAACATAACACACGTACTTGTTTGAAGCCAAACTGCAATCTTTTCCTAAACCTAACCAAGTAGTTTTGTTGCCTTAACAGGTTTCTGCACTGGCATGGCAATGAATCAGCCCAGAAATGTGAGTCATTGCGTGTCAGGCCAGATAAATGGTCAAGAAAACATACACAGACAGGCCATTAAAGCCATAGATGGATGAAAAGACCACTGGATATGAAGACGGACAAGATAAACATAATTAAACCTTCACTGTGTACATATGAATGAGGCTGATCTCTCATAAGCACTGCCTGGGAATATGCAGCCAGGTTAAAGAGGGCTATTTCCTGCATTTCTCAACTGCGGGTCAGGCACAGTCTAGTATTCAAAGTGGTGCACTGATGCAATTCATATGATTTCTTAATAAAGCTGCAGAAGCTGTGAAGTGATGGAAACAAATGGACAGGGCTGTCATGGTTGACCAGCTCATGAACCTCATGCTGAGCTATAACACTGGAGCAAAACTGAGCTGTGTGCTCCAGAGAATTGCTAAAAGCTAGACTGCTCATTCAACTGCAACTCTTTCATTCATTTTCTGACTTCAGAGCTTATTGAAAGAGCCACAAACTGAGAGTGTGTGTGTGTGTGTGTGTGCGTGTGTGCGTGCATGCGTGCGCACATGATTGAACAGCAAACAACACCTCTGTATATTATTGTCTTCTCATTGTTAACACAGTGGCAAAAAACAAATTAGGTGCACATTAGGCACACTCAACACAACAAAGACATCTCTTTGGAGTTCAGCTTCTCTCCACCTGATGAATGAGCCCAGTATTTAATTGCTTCTCAGCTTCTCATGAGAAAACATATCCAGGTTCCTGGTTCGCTAGATGTTTAAATCTCATTTACTTTGGCTCTCTGTTATTTCACATGGGGCAGGTAGTTTACAAGAAGCGTGTCTGTAGTTTTACATGAGGTAGGGTGGTTGTTGGGACTGAAGCAACAGACCAAAACAATGAGATGAAAGCTGCCAAACAAGCTGCAGATGTTGTGTGTTATTTACATATTGTTATTACATCATTCCAGACAGACATTGTACAAATTAAGCCAGATTTTTACACAGAATCGCTTGGAATTTTAGAATTGCGCCAACGTTTATTCCAGATTGTCGTTTGATCAGTTTGATGAGTTTGATCAGTCGCCATGTTTGATTAATTGCCTGAACAATCAACCATCTGGCTGCTGAAAGGATGATTTTTTTTGAATTGGAAAATTCATAAGGTAAGCGTTTTTTTTCATGATCCTGGGTTTAGTTAGTTTCCTGTTTTATTTTGTAGGCTCACTTCTTTGTCATTTCTTGTTTAACTTCCTGCCTTGTGTGTTTTCCAGCCTTAACTGTCTGCCCTGATGTGTTTCACCTGTCCATCGTTACCACCCTCCTGTCCTTGTGTATATAAGTCTGGAGTTCTCTTGTTTTGTGTTGGATTGGCTGTGTTCCTTCCTGGCTCGCAGTGTGTAGTTTTCTCCAATTTGTCGTTCCAGTGTTTCTGGATTTTCTTTTATGGCCTATCTGTTTTTGGATAAGTTTTTTTGTTATTAAAGCCCACTTTTTGTTCACTCAACCTGCCTTTTGGTCTCCTGCTTTTGGGGTCTTACTTTTAAATGTGCAAACCGTGACAGTTTTTCAATAGATAACTTGAACTCTTATATCTTTTTGGCATTAAACAGATATCAGATGTGATCAGTAATACTAACTGCAATTCTGATATGATTTTGGATCTGGTCCTAGCTGGGTAATGCTGACAATTTGAACAAGGATCTGCGGAGGCTGTTTGAGAGGAAACGCAAACACGAAAAACAAGCCAGTGTTGGTTGGTGCTAGGCTAAAGGCTAACCCCAGCACACCAGCTGCCAAAAATAAACTACCTACTGCAGCTTTAACATTAGTATAATGTTATATTGTTTTGCTGTGCTGTGTTAGAGAAGCTAACCCTAAGCTAAGAGACCACATGGTCTGCCATCACTGTAACTCAGCACCATTAAGAAGTGTTCACTCAGTTTGTGTTTATCTGTTCGTGTGACATTACCGGTCACACATTGTGTAATTTGTTTTGTATGTCTGAAGGTGCCAATAAAAAAAATTGATCAAAAAAACTAAAAAGAAGTGTTCACACATCCGAGCATCTCTCTTTAGAATATAATTATTTTTCTTCTTTATTGTCAGTATACAACAAGATTAAAATTGCAATTTACGTATGAATGCTACAAAAAAAAGAAATTGCTTGCTAGTTCCCATTTATAAAGTCAGCTGTGTTGTAATAGTAATTAACCTCGATCCCTGTCTCAAACTATGCCGTGTTGGGTCCTTGAGTTTCAGGAAATTTTGGCCTGGAAAGTCCTTGAAAATCCCTGAATTTGACTGGAAAGTCCTTAAATGGCCCTTTACAGTTATCTATTTTAGATAACGCAAACATGCATTTGTTTTTGATTTGATAACAATTACATATTGATTTGGCCGTGATATAAGAAGTGTTGAAAAAGAAAAGTGTTGTCTAGTAGCAACATTTCTATACAATTTCTATAATATATAACTCTGTACATTGTTTTTTTTCTATCATCATAGCGTTGGTTTTTAACCATTGACATTCAAACATGTCGGCCCCCAGTAACCTTCTAATACATTGGATTGTAGACAGACTGCAGGAGATAGATTGAAGAACAGCTTACTGTAGCTATGCAGAGTGCACAGGTTAGTGATTGGATGAGACAAAAGAGAGGGATTAATTAGGCTCACTGATTAATGATTCAAACCAAAGTTCATTTAAGTAATTGAATAATAAACCAGGAGAAGGAATAATGAGCTATAGGGGTTTAGCTTAGCAAATAAGTGTGCATGGCGTATTTTTCTCCATTGAACGTCTGAAATCCATGTATTTGTTATTATGTTTTTATTTTTTCTGCCACAAAATGTCACTTACCTTCACATAAAGAAACATTTACAGTGAATTTAACAGTATTTTATGCTTTCTTATACTCCTAAATGCACCTTAACTTGGACTTATAGAATATGTATTTAGACTGTACAGTGTCCACCATTCCTCAGTCCTGGGCAATATGTCTTCATATCAACTAAGCGTGGCACACTTGATACATCCAGCCACCTAAAATGGCCCAGTAACTAATGGCAATACTCATCAATCAAATAACAACCGTGTTTTGCTTTCGTGTAGTTCATATTCTCCCCAAGTCAATTTCTGCAGAGTCTCACTTGCAGTACACCTTTCTACTATGTATGCATCATTTGACTGGCTTTGCCTCTTTATTAATGCCTCAGTATATCATTAAAGCCGTTAGATTCACTAGGAGGGGTACAGCAGTGTATGAGGCTCCAGGCAAGCCACAGGTTTCTTGACAGTTATGAGGCCCTAAAAGTCCATGTGAAACAATGGAGGACGTTGAGAATCCCAGAGGAAGAGACAGAGAGTGGTAGTAGAGGATGAAGACAGAGTGAGTGGGGCAGTATAATGAGAGGAGAGACAGCAGGTTGCTCATGATGATGGCCTGGAGGAGACACTTTGTGGTAGTCGAAGTCTCCACACAGTTGTTGGCATGCACTGTCTGTATTTTATTATCCTTCTCTGCATCTTTCTGTTTCCATTATCATCATAATTTCACAAAAAATGTATAATGTAATATTTTCCAATTGAACATAGAAAATAAGTAATACATCTGATGACAAAGATGTGCAAGGATGTTGCAGATTGAATTTCTTAAGTGACATCTGTTGACAGAATCTTCCAGACTATGCTTTTTGTTTCCAAAGTTTCATGACAGCCAAGTCATAAAAATCACCACATCCATGGCTAAAATTAAACTAAACGTGCATCTCATAACCCTTGTTTGATAGCTCCTTGAGTCCTCGGTCCTCGGCGGAACCGGAAGTTGTTCTGTCCCTCCTCTGTTAAGGCCGTCTCAAAGCTCCTATTTCTGCCCCGAGCATCAAGGAGCGAGCATCGAGGCGGGATCACCGAGGAGCTATAGGCAAGGAAATACGAGAGCAGCCTTCCCGGAAGCTGTGCAGCTGAAGGAGTTGCCAGAAGGAAGGGATGCAAGTGGAGGAGGGGAAGGGATGCAAGTGGAGGAGTCGAGGAGGCCATTTAAGGGTTATGAGATGCACCTTAAGTCGAGCGGTGCTTGGAGCTAAGTGCTAACATCAGCATGCTAACATGCTCAAGATGACAAACATGCTGATGCTAATCAGGTAGCACTAAACACAAAGTACAGCTGAGGCTGTTAGGAATGTCATTAGTTTTGCAAGTAATGGTAATAAACCAAAGTAGTAGGCAAATTAAATAATTTTGACCTGATGATGGCGCTACATTAAAAAGTTAAGGGAAAACCAATATTATTGAAATTCATGCTGAGGTAAACATGAATGTGTGTAACAAATTTCATGGCAATACATCCAATAGTTGTTGAGATATTTCGCTCAAAACCAAAAAAGTGTCTAACCGTCTCCTGGCTGTAGCTTCATATTTAACACACAAGACATGAGAGTGGTAGTAATCTTCCCAACTAACTCAATTAAAAAGCAAATAAACATGGTATTCCTTTAAACTGAAATTAAATTAAGACTATCGTGTGCAAGTTTTTCCTAATGAAAAACTGCACGAAAAGGTTGAACGGACCAGTTCTAATGAACCATTTGTTCAAAAAGGTCTGAAAAGTTAAGCACTGTAATTCGTAAGCATTCCACGTTTTTTTTGCTGTAATAACAGCATTGACAGCCGCTGTATAAGAACGCGGCTGGCCTCGTAGGGAGGAGGCCGGGGTGGATGGGTGGGCGTTAACATATAGAACTTTAAGCCAGAGAGCGGAGTTCGCTTCCTGGGGAAAACTAAAGCCTTTCACCCAGGAAATGCGTGTTCCTTAGGAGTGTTTTAATCCAAACCGCGATCTTTTTCCTAATCTTAACTGGTCGTTTTGGTGCCTAATCTTAACTTTCGTTGTGCAAAACTGTCATATTTTGTTTTGTTTTGACTAAATTCAACCGTAATGTCTGCCGAAACGACCAGCAGCTGGCGGTGCTTTGTACCCGGCTCAAAGTCACCTATACTTTCGGGTAACTGAACCACCAACTACTGCTGAAACAACGGAGGTCTGTAGCAGCTTAAACAACTAGCATCTGCCATTCGGCGTTATGGAGCTCGTAGCCAGCTGGCGTCATGTGACCACCTGGCGGTCTCCTAATTTCGTAGGATATCATACGTTTTGGTGTGCATACATTTTCGTACGATATCATATGGACTTGTACATGAGAAGGCGGACCTACCCCCACTGAGCAATACTTATTATAGGTTTGGATTGTCCAGTAATAGTGGAATATTTAAAAACCCTTCATGGGATCAGAGGCCATATGCTGTTCTCAGATCAGATCCTGCTACAGTCCACTGTTTCCTATCATTCCATTCTTTATACAGTTTCCTGGCTGTGCCGAAGTAACTGCAACTTCATTACAGCATTTGAAATATGTAGCTATTGATACATATTGATAAAAAGGAGGGAAAAAAACATAGTAACAGTAACCTTACTTACTTACTTATACTTCCTTCCTTAATTCAAGTCCATACTCTGGGACAACTACTGCTTGACTTAATTAATATTGAGGGTGTTATTAGAATTCATCCGTCTCTAAGACATGCTGTAATAACTTTCCACTATTGAGTCATTATGGATACAAACATGAAGGTGGACATGGGTAGTTAAATGGCCAACTAAAATAAAAGTGTCACTCAGATCTAGCATGTTACCTTTTTTTTAACAATAAGTGAAATAATGAATCATCCCGGAGTGGTGTAACTCCATTTGATATCCATTAACAGACTCCTTCCGTAGCCAGAGCCTCCATATCAATTTATTGGATTGTTTAATGTAATCATGCATAATGCAGAAGGATTAATTGAAAATAGCTGCACCAAGAAGGGACCAATGCATTAAGGAGCCACTTAGAATCAAAAGAGGATTTGTTAAATGGTCCTTCAGTCTTGAGATACCGGCAAATTAATTCAATGATGGACGAGAGAAACACTTTTTGGAGAGTGCATGATCTTATTAGAAGATGAATTCCTCCGTTGTTTTGTTTTTTGTTGCTCAGAAATGAATGGATGTGAAGTTGTTAAAGGTGTTTGGGAAAGCATACATCCTTAGCTCAGGTGGTGTTAAAATCAGAGCACTGGAATTCCGAGATTTCGCAACAAAACATCTAATCAAAGTCTGAATAGAAGTGACATTCATTTTGCAGTTTTCTTCTTCTTTTTACTAAGTCAGGAAATTGAAAAAGAATGGGTTAATGGGTTAATTGAAAGAAAAACCCAGTTTTCTACTAAAGTATAGTAAAGTATTTCATTGTTTTGGCAGAATGTGTAATTGGGAGCAAATCTCAGTCAGACAAATGTATTTAGTGGTCAAAAAGAGATCTGGGACACCTGCAGCAGATGTTAGCGTTTAATTTAATTCATTTCTAACTTCATTAATAGGTTCATAAAAGTAATTAACTGAAATTGCATTTCATGTGTGGCCGGGTTGGTTAAGTGTTTAGAGCAGAAGCACATATACTGAGAGGCTTATGCCTCGACGCAGAGGTCCAGGGTTCGAGTCCAACCTGTGACGATTTCCTGCATGTCTTCCCCCTCTTTCTCATCTAGCTGTCCTATAAATTAAAGGCGGAAAAGCCCCAAAATAATCAAAAAAAATAAATATTTCATTTCATACTGACATTATGCAGCATATGGCTCAGTAAAGCACATTTGCTTTTTTATGTCCACATCATTACCAATTCCCCTTTAGGTGAGAACATAAGCTGGCCATCCTGTTTTTGAAATGTATTATATTTTCGACCTCTGTGTCAGGCACGTTCAGTTTTTTTACTCAGGTTGGATTCCATTATCATAACACATCCAGCAGACTGACAGACAGGACATATCCTGCCCTGGGGTGATGCACTAATCTCAGAATAACAAAACCTATCCAGGGGAAGCCACATACATTTTCTTCTGGTGGTTAAATACTGAGCAATATCTGCCTTTTTATTTTTCACCCTGCCTTTACCTTTTGCTGCATCTGGCCTTTATTTCTCTACAAACAAATAGCATTCCTCAAAACTCTCATTAAGATGCTGGCAGTAGCAAACATAATGACTTGGCCTCTCATTAGTTTGAGTCCATTTGCCAAGTGAAGTTTAACTCAGGCCTGAAACAGGTCGGGCCATTGTTAACAGTTCAGTTGGGCATACTTATTTTGTTCCGTGCTGAAATTCACAGCCTGGTCTGGGGATTTTAGTTTGGTGCATACCTCAAAGCAAGTTGCAGACAGCATCTTAAGTCTATAAAGTCTATCTCAAAAATAAAAAATAAAGAGGAGCTCATAGTCATATGAAGACAAAAGGGGAGAGTTTTAGAAAGGAAAGTATTTTCTCTTTTGAGAACCACGGAGTCTGACACCCAGACAATTATTTGCAAGTGAAATAGGGCATGTCGGAGTCACAAAGACAAATTATGGCAAAAGTAATTACATAGGTTAAGGGCACAAAGAGTAAAACAAAAGCCTGTGTCACAGAAAAAGGATTGCTATGATTAATTTTGGAGATGCGGGGGTGCTTATGCATGGTAATTTGAGGTTAATTACTTTGGATATTTATCACAGAAAAAAATTGCAAACGCTAACCACAACAATAGAACAAAGTGGCCAACGTGCCATGTAATGTGAATTTTGGATGGACATCCATAGGTACTCCATGACAAGTTGGAATGGGTCTTTCGCTGAAAACATGGCTGCATTAGTGCTACAAAATGTTGCCAGGCTTACATAGTAACAAGACTAAGAATCTACAGCCATGCTAATGACTCTGTGAGGCTGTAGTTAGACACAGCGGTACGTTACGCTAAATGCTAACACCATGGCAACATGACACGACAATGCTGATATTTAGCAGAAATAATGATTAACATGCTTCACAGCTTTTAAAAGTGTGTCAGCATGCTAACATTAGCTAATTACTATTAAAATGTAAGTACAGTTAAAGCTGATGGGAATGCCATTAACTTTGCAGGTGTGTGGTAATAACCTAATTGTGCGTGAAGAATACCTAATTCCTAGAGACATGTTGCCAAGACATAAAAGACATATTGCCGTTCTATTGGCATGCTCAGAGGGCACATCAACCAAACAAATGTCCACGGCAAAAATATAAATATGGAAACCAATCAAAGCACTGAGTCCTTTGATATAGACACATTTTGGGGTCGCTTAGTACATCAAGGGAACATTGTGACATTTTGAATTTCCAAGATTATGGGCCACCAGGGGAAAACCATCAACTATTGTATGTTGGAATTGTATTACATATATTTACAGACAATATGTTGCTCTTTACAAACTCTATTAAAATCCCTACACACAGCAGAATCAAAACAAACCATCTGATACAAATAGCGATGTATTTACAGTACACTCCAACATGGAATTGCCAAATATGGGAAAATGACTGTCTTACCATGAAATTATGAAATACAATATAACAGTATGTTGGCTTGTTTACTGATGATAATACAAATGTGGGAGAAAATGTAGTGAACAATGACTAAACCAACATGAAACATGAGGAGGAAACTGATTCTGATAGGGCAAATACACACTTGATTTAGTGATGAGAGAGAGAAGTAGAGGATGGCTTAGGAATCCTACTACATATAAGAGGTGATCATTATATAATTGAAAAGAGCTCCCTGTGGCATTGATTTTCAGAGTAGTTTTCCCAAACCACCATGATTTCTATATTGATTGAAAACACACCATGGAAGGAGAGGTCAGCTGGCGCTACTTGCTGCTTTAAAAAATTGAAGACTCAACATAGTATCACAATTAGCTTTTCTGAGACTTGAGGCAGATTCTGGTTTAAAAAATTGATGAGTCAACATAGTATCACAATTTGATTTTCTGAGACTTACTGAGTGTCTCTTGGTTGTATGACTTAAAGGGATATTTCACCGTTGGAAAGATGAATATATCTTTAAATTGGGTCACTTGAAATGTGAATTTTTTATTTTTTTTAAATTGGTGCCTTCTAGGCTGAGAAAAGCCAGAAAATGTGTTTTTGGCTCATGTGGATGAAAGACACCAAATCCCAGAATGCACTTGGTTTGCTGCTTTAGAGTCCACTCCCAAGCCACGCCTACTGTTTACAGATGACAGACAGTAAGACAGTCAACTCAAGCGTGTTTTATTGTCATTTCAACCATATACACGAAACGTTTCACCGTGGCTCAAGTGGTGTTACACATTTATAATATATAAAAACGACATTATATAAAAACAACATACGGAACAGGCTACATTTAGTGCACACAGATTATAGGCTCCGTAAAATTCAGCTAACGCGCACTAGCATTAGCTGTAAACAGAGCTGTAAATTTGCGTGGAATGTAGAATGGTCGGCATTTAACAGTCACAAACTCCACCAGCAGTTAGCAGTTAGTTGGATACAAGCACCCCCATTTCTGCACCAGTCCGTGTTAACACAGCCCACCTCCACTAGTTATACCCAGCGACAGAGCAGCCGGCCTGGTAGCTGGATTGTCCGGTACACTGTTGTTCAGCCATGTTTCCACAACAACAAAAACACAGCAGTCTCTGAACTCGCGTTGGGCGTTTCGTTGAAGTTGGATGTAGTCCAGTTTGTTGTCTAATGAGCGGACACTTGCAAGCAGGATTGATGGAACAGGTGGCCGGCTAGCGTTAGCTTTCCACCTAGCTGCTTTCCACTCCTGCACACTGCTGTCGAGGTCCCTTTCCTCGGCTAGCTGCATCGGGCGACACTGCAGGCTGAGGTGCTGGTCTCCGTAGCAGGCGAAGCTTGCGTAGTGTGTCGAGTATTCCGTCTGTAATAAAGTGTCCTGCATATTCTCCGATCTGTACCAATGTATCCATGTGCGGTAGTTTGAATGCACATAATTGTTGTAAAGGTTTTCTGCTGAAAGGACGGAGCCTGTTAGCGAAACTTCAAGATGGCACTCGTTTTGCTTCGGCAAGCTTCGTGTAAAGACGACAGTCCAACCCTCTCTGGGCGGGTTGAAAACATGCGAAAGTAGCTCCTACTACTGGCTGTAGTCCATTGCCTCTGGGCAAAAAAATCTGATGCAAAAATCGTCATTTTCCATTATCGGAAGATTTTTTCCAGACCCACAATACAGAGATCTCTCGTCTCAGGGGGACATGAGGGAGGGAAGCACGGTCAATCGAATACTACCGTGTTTCTACTGATACAAAGCTTAATGCTAAATTGGTGAAGTATCCTTTTAAGTATTGCAGGTCTGGCATCAAGAAATGCTTTGCTAATCCAGTCTAATAGAATGTGGGCCCTCCAGAGAGTCCTCTCTGGCTAATGCATCTTATCAGATGTTGGTTAAGCCTGTGCCATTTTATTACAATGTTAAGAGTTACAAATTCAAGAGTTAGAAAATACACATATGCCACCTTTTTCTGTAAAAAAAAAAAACAGACAGAGAAAACATTGCAATTAAAGTAATATGCAAGTCAGAAAACTGTAGAGTGTTAATCAGTGGGAAGCCAGTGAGGGACTTACTCGCGTCTTGGTTGGTTGCGATGCCTGCAGAGGGTAGTGGGATCTGAGGGACACGGACCTCCTCATATGTTTCACCTTGGTGGTGAAACTGCTTGCCAGCAGGTCAAAAGAAGCAGCTGGTGACTCCAAGTGTATCATAGTAGACATGGGGCTGTTTGCATTCTCACCAAGCCAGCAGCACGAATTAGCTATGCAATAATTCACCACTCCAAAATGTGAGTGAAGGGGTAAAAAAAGTCACATCTTTCATCGTTTCTACACTCTAAGAAATATCTATGTATTAACAGCTGTTTGACTGTAAATTTTAACAGAAATTGTCCGTAGAATGTGATTCACAGATGTATTTCTGTTTAGTTACATTTCAAATTGCATTATGGGACCTTTATCTGTGCTCTGACAACTAACGTAGTGAGCTATTCACAACAGCATTATCATAAATTATTAACCAGATTAGCGAGAGTCAAAAGTAGGGATGCATCGAATCCGGATTTTTGGGGTTCCACTGGTCAAGATTCTGCCGAAACCGAATACCGAATCCTACTCACATCCTCAGTCTATAGTAACACACACAGTTTGCCGTACCTGAAGTTGCTGCATTTTGGCTGCTGTCTGTAGATTCCTTCATGCACAACTCGTATTCTTTCGGATGTTTCATACGCAAATGTTTTAACAGCGGCGATGTTGTGTATTGTTTAGGGTCCTTGCCACCACGAGACAAATCGGCATTGCAAATTGAACATGTAGTTCGACTTGAATCGCCTTCTTTTGACTGAAAGTACTGCCAAGCAACACTTTTTTTTGCTCACAAGTTCCATTTTCACTTTCTCACAGCCTACTGCATTGAGAGGTCCACCTACGTAAACACCTTCCTGTAATCAACGGCGGCGTCATTACGTCGACCAGCGCATGTAGTGCAAGCGTAGGGTTCAGTTTGGTGGAAAATAATTCTAAGGTTCGGCAGAAACTGAACCCCGTCAAAAAGCCCAATATTCGGCCAAATCCGAAGCCGAATCTTGGATTTGGTGGTTCCCTGGTCAAAAGCGCCAAAAAAAGTGTCATTTAAAAACCATCATAGTGTCAAATTGTACAAAAAAAGCGTCAAAACCATCAATAAAGCGTTGAAAAAAAGATTTAATAATTAAAGAACACTTCATAAAAGAAATGTATTAACTGAGCAGCTTTTTCTGATAGAATTTGAAATAACAGCCAAATGTTCTATATTTTTAATTACGGGACAAAGTCAAGGTAAGGAGCTGCAGGAACTGTTATTATTATTATTATTATTATTATTATTATTATTATTATTTCTTAAGAGTGTACTTATCGGTGCAACAATAGAAATTGTGATAAACATTAAGACAGATTTTAAAAGAGAAGTCATAATTTCTCTCATAAATAGTGACACATTCAATATTTTGAATAACTTTACACGTACATGATTGATTTTTGAATAATAAAAAAAAGATTTGGAAAGACAGATCTCCTATCAGAGGATATTATGTGCTGGTTTTACTCTCTGGTCCACAGCCCCTCCATCCTATGGTTGTTGTCTCAGCTCAAAGCCCCTATGCCAGAGTTTCCATGTAATTACCAGCACATGGTCACCCAGGAGGCCCAGAATCAGTCTGCCACTCTTTGATCTTAACTGGCATTTACCCCTTGGAAAGAGACAAACCTGTTTCTTTGACTCTGTGAACAGATGGCAACAGGATGGTGCAGGGTGTTGCTATTATTCAAAATATCTCACAGAGAATGTGGAATGCCAGAAGGCTTTTTTACCCACCAGGAGAGCTGGAAGAGAGATCACAAATATTTTGCTGAGGATTTGGGGCATTTCAGGGGAAACTTGCAGCGGTCTGAATCGGCCCGTCTCAGCTCGACTCAAGCCAGCTGATGGTTTCGCTGCAACTCAGCTGGTCAAGTTGCAGAGGCTGGTTTTAGAACGTTAGGGACGTCACCGGTTTCAACAGCCAATAGAGCTCCGGGAGTTGACGTCACGCAATCCCAGCATGCACCAGTCAATATCAAAACACCGCCATTTTGGCAGGAAAGTGTTGAGCCGAGTGGAGCGCCAGAGTCGTTACGAGTTAGCTACATTACTAGCTAGTTGCTCCTATTGTAATTTGCTGCCTTTTTCAATAAACGTCTTGATTCAACATGGTTGCGTCCATTCATATCCCTCCAGGCTTTTGTAGGCTTTCAAAGACTCTCCAGAGTAGGACAAAGGAAAGATGATTAGATAGTTGTAAATATGTGGATACTGAAGGTCAGGGAAGCTTTCCATTTCACTTGTAAAGGTCGTAAAAATAACTCCGGGAGCATTATATGGCTCACTAATGTTTAATCGATCAAGTGTTGCTTTATAGCTGCCTATGTCTTTTGAATTAAAGTGCACAGTGAACTCGGACAGGTTGAAATCCGTGCTGGCGCCGTTCATTTTTGCCACTACTTTCCTGCCAAAATGGCGGCGTAAACAGTCAAGTCATGTGACGCCCGGAGCTCTATAGAGAAGTCACCTGGTAAAGTCAGCTACACACTATAGAAGTTACAAACAGCTGGTAGAAATGGCAGAGTTTTAGAGGGAGCCTCAAGCCTAAAGGTCGGGAATGTTAGAAAGGAAGTAGAAAGAGGCGTTGCTATGGAGATGATGCATTGTCTCGTCTCGTTGCATTGGTGCGAACTGGCAGGTTTCAGAATGCTAACACTGGGCTAACACTAACCTCCTTTCAAACTCTGAGGACATTTTATTAGCTTTCAACCTTCAACATTTGCTGGATGAAAGCCATGGATGAAGGCCTGTCAGACTGAAAACTAAATGTTCAAGATGTTACTTGCGATTCTGCTCACAACCTGTGTTAACACTCCTCAGATGTCTGCAAATGAAAATGTGATATTAATGTTAAAAAAAAACTAATTCATTCCCTTCCACTTGTCTTTGACTTTTATCTATCAGAGTTCCAGCTTTTCCTCTGCCAGAAGCAGTCTTTACCAGAGGCAGTGTGGATTCTGCTTAAGGAGAAAAAGACATGTTAAGTGCTCCACAGACAAAGGTGAGCAGAGGAGGATGTCCACAGAGAGATACAATATCTGTGTCCCTTTGAAAGTGAACATTAGTTACTCTGATCTGCTTTGAAAGAATCTGGAGACAAGAGGAATAACTACAAGAAAGAAAAAAAATCCATTTACTATTTAAATGATATACTTTTAAAATGTAAATAATAGCATTCTATACATACACACTGTAGTTTGATTATATTGTTGACTCCATTTTTTTGTTGTATCTTAAGCAGTTAAATTATGTAACTAATGTAAACTAATGTTAACTTCCATGCTACTTTACTGGGGAAGCGTAACAACATGGTTACTTGTAGTGACATCATGATTACACTGTTGACTCCATTTTTATATTCAGCAGTGATGATTGATCTGCTGGTTTTAAAATAAATGAATAGCTAATAGATACATAATGGGTAAAAGTATTAGCTGACTGTAAAATAATATAATAATAATAAAACAATTTATTTTCGAATATTGCATTATTTTATTTTCTAACATTAAATATTTAGTGTTTGTACTTAGATGCACCTAATGAGGCACTGGATAAATACATGAGTTGGAATAACTGGACACTCTGGACACCTAGTGTGTGTGTGTGTGTGTGTGTGTGTGTGTGTGTGTGTGTGTGTGTGTGTGTGTGTGTGTGTGTCCTCTTTGATAAAACGTATAGTTAGGGAGTGAGGAGATCCAGAAATGCTTGTTACTAACTTAGCTCTGGGGAGTTTACTCCCCAGAGTCCTTATGTTTCTTTTTCCCCAGCATATTTCGTTGGATTAGGATGGCACCAAGATCTCGGTTGCAGCTGTCGCCGTGGTCCTGCTTCACTACACCCTGCTACACTCTACGGTGCCCTGCTGCATCCTGCTGAACCTGCTACATCCAGCCATGTCCTGCTGTGCCACGCTACATACTGTAATGCCCTGCAGTGCCCTGCTATGACATGAACTACTACGACTACCATTTTCTAGTCACTGTTCCATTATGGTCCGTGTAACGCAGTTCAGTTCAATTTTCTAAGCACAAACAGACATTTGGAAAAACAGAAAAATGGGTTAAAATATCCAATTTTTCATTTTTTTCTGCCTTGACAAATGGATCTTTAACCTGTCTTTCCAATTTTCTGTTTTTATTCAGAGGATCAGAAATTTAGAAAATTACAAAATTGCATCTGGGCTCCAATTATTCAATACTGCAATGATATTCTCTCTCTCTTTCTGCCTTTGCTCCGCCCTGCCCCCCACCCCACTCGAGCACAGCAGCCAGTCCTCGGAGGCGGAGTGGTAATCGGGAGAGTCGGGTCTTTTCCCGGTGGGCCGGTAGTGTTTTCCAGTACTGCCCGGTCTGATACAAGTCATAGCCTACATTGCAAGTTCTTAGCAACACCATCCGCTGCCCGCGCTGGTCAAACTGTGCAGCCTCTGCTCAACCCGGGCCGCAACAGCCTTTTATTTCAATAATGTCTAATGGTGGAAAGCCAAAAAAGAAAAGGGAAAGGTGGCCCTGTGATGGTCAGACTCAAAAGAAAAGAACAGTGTTGCTTCATTCATTCACCATCCAAACATTCATCTCCCCTCTTCTCAACAAGATTTGGAATTATATTCTCGTAATTATCCAGAGATTATTTCCCCGAGTCTTCTTGAATGACCGCCTAAACACATCCAGACACACCCACGAGAATAGCTAACCAATCGTTGGTAACTAGGTGGAACGAGGGAGAGAATATCATTGCAGTATTGAATAATTGGAGCCCAGACGCAATTTTGTAATTTTCTAAATTTCTGATCCTCTGAATAAAAACAGAAAATAGGAAAAACAGGTTAAAGATCCAATTTTTTTATTTGTCAAGTGAAAAATTAGATATTTGAACCCATTTTTCTGTTTTTCCAAATGTCCGTTTGTGCTTAGAAAATTTAACTGATAAGCGTTACACGGACCCATTATCTTTATTGTGACTATTATTGCTACTGTTCATCACACCCCCAACCGGCACCTTCAGACACCGCCTACCAAGAGCCTGGGTCTGCCGAGGTTTCTTCCTAAAAGGGAGTTTTTCCTCGCCACTGTCGCACCAAATGCTCGCTCTTGGGGGAATTACTAGAATTGTTGGGACTTTATAAATTATAGAGTGTGGTCTAGACCTACTCTATCTGTAAAGTGTCTCGAGATAACTCTTGTTATGATTTGATACTATAAATAAAACTGAATTGAATATAGAACTGTTGATGATGGACCATGGACACTCACTAAAGATTATATCAATAAGAGTCATTTAGTTTAAGTTCTTTGTTTGTTTTGACTGACCAAGCTAATGTGATGCAATGTCATCCTAAGTATGTGTGTGTGTGTGTGTGTGTGTGTGTGTGTGTGTATGTATGTATGTATATATATATATATATATATATATATATGTGTGTGTGTATATATGTACAAGCAAATGTGTATGTGTGTGCATATATGTGTTTATATCCTTTTTTCTGTAACCTCTGACGTACTGTCCGTGAGTTGTGCGTTTGTGTGTGTTGTATAAGGTATTTGTTTTGTTATATTAAAATATTAAAAAAAAAGTCCAATTACTTGTACTTTGTATTGGAATGGTTTTAAATCTGGATGATGTGTAAGCAGGTGAGCCGAACCATGCCTGTATAATTCCAGCAGTACAGCCCAAATGTTGGGGTCATTGTTTACGGCACAGAGTTCAGATGCGAGAGCTCAGAAGCAATTACCCTCCACACTGACACTTCCTCCACATAAAAGAGCAATACCATCTTTAATTGGAGTCGCACCCTCTGGTGCAATCACTTTTTCTCGTTGAGAAGCTATTAGGATGTTGGGGCCAAATAAATCATTCTACCTTTCAAACACAAAAGCCGGTTCAGCAGAGAGGAAACTGAGAGGACCCAGGCCATAGCCAGACTCCATATTCTCACTGAACATGCAATTAGGCAGATAAAAGACCACATTTGAGATTGATCAGTTCCCCAGTGAATCAGATACGGTCCTGCTGCTGCATGTCGGCGAGTTCCCAGGGTCCGGGATCAGGGATGTTGCTAGAACAACTTTTCAATGACTCAAAATAAAGTTCTAAAGAAAGCATATCGTAATAAATTACACTGAATTGTACCAATTTCAAAAATACTGCACAGGGAACCACAATGCAAAAAATAATTTCAGTAAATGTTCATGTCTCTATTTATTTGTTGTCACCTAACTTGAAGATGTATACAGATGTCTTCACATCTAAAGACACTTAACACTTACATACATCTTGCACTAGATTATATTGTGTAAAACTGTCCTGCACTTTTAAATGATTTATATAGCTATGTGTTGCTAATTTTTTTTTTTACTTTTCTTGTGTGCCAGGCCTGCTGTTTGCTTGTTCCTAGTGTACTTAAATGAGCTGTCTAGAAAAGCAATGCACAAACTTTTTCCAGCAGCATAAGATCATCTCAGGTTTTACATTATAGTTGTATAAGTCCAAAAGTCCTAAAGAAAGTTGTATCAAGACTTTTCACATATCGCAACAATATTTTAAACTAGTTCAATAACGTTAATCATTTTGAATGATAACAGATTATGAAGCTGTTATACTAACATGATGAACACAATAAAGATGCATTTGGAATTTAAGGCGCAGTAGTGTGTGTACTAAGCATAACATTCATTTGGCATCTATGAATGCATAGTCTTATAAATGTAACACATTCTGTTTAATTAAGGTCAATAAAACTGTGTGTGGTTAATATTCAACTGCATAGCTCCTGTTGCTATGAACATTACGACAACTAAAACTTTGTGAACATATTAGTATGAAACTATCTGATTAAGTTTATTTAAGGTATTTACCTGGAGCTGATGTGACTTATCTCGCATCCTGGCCCTTATTATCACTTTTTCTGCAATAATATCTGAGACAATATACATGAACAAAATACACAAACACATAATTAAAGTGTGCTTTGAAGATCATCTGACACGAAACAACAGGTAAGTGCTGAACCAGAACTAAGTTAAATGTTAGCTAGCATAGTACATTCCTTGATAATCAAAAATGAGAAGCTCATATATATATATATATATATATATATCCCTTGTCCAATTTTGATATATATCCCTTGTCCAATTTTGACCATTTCACATCTCAGTGAAATGTGTGTACAAATCTAATTTTAATCCGTCTTGAATGCTTTCTTGGATACACTAACAGTTTGCTTTTATGAGTGTTGCAGTAGGTGTTTCTAGGGTAAACTTTTCCAAGAGCTCTGATGATCACTAATCAGTGTGACGATACAGGGCTTTTAAGGGATTAGCATATACAGTATTAGCAATATATCATTTGCATTCTTCAGTAAAAAAAAATCACTGAACCCTGAGGAAGTTTACTCCGTAGGTCTGGAATATGGTCTGGGATTGAGGATCTGAGGATTAGCACCTCTAAATCTGAGGCCATGGTTCTCAGCAGGAAACCGAAGGAGTGCCTATCATCAACATGTAACAGGTTCACAGTATAAGAGAAACAAACAACCAACATTGTATGTGAGTCATCACATAATTACCACCCATAGGCTGACAGAGAGAGTTAGGTGGTTAGGAGGGGCCATATTGCAACACAACTTGCATGGCCTAATGGTGTTTTTGTATGTATGCACCACATGTATATAATCTATCATACAATTCTCAGACTTTATATATATATTAATATATATTAGGGCTGTCAAAATAACGCGTTCATTTTGATTAATTAATCTGAGAACAAATAACGCATTAAAAAAAAATTAGTCTAGATTAATCCATTCCATATTGACGTTTGACCCGGAGCCTTTCTAGCCACCATTGGAATGTAAAATGAAGGAGGGAGACGAGAATGTTCTGCCTGGATTATTAATTGGCTATCCTATTATTAATAATTAATTAATTAATTAACATTTACTTGTAAAAACCTTCTTCCTGCCAACCCTGGCTACCGAAATCTGGTGCCACCGATATGTCTGCGCTTCTCCCTGATGCTCTGAAACACAAACACCGCTGCACATGACGCTAGTTAACACTATACTCGACAGCAGCTAACGTTAGCCTACCGCTAGCTAGTAGCTGGATTAAACACGGTTAAAATGCTGACAGCTAACGTTAAACGGTGTAAAGTTTGACTGTGTTTTACTGTAGAGGATTCAACACCGGTATGTAACAATCTACAGCTGCCGTCGGAAAAACAACACCGACAGTGCGTTCAATGAAACTGGTAAACTACAGCCTCGTGGTGCATTTGAAGTTATTGTAAATGTCCTTTTCCCATCTGATGGTTCAACAGCAATTTACTACTGAAATTAGTTATTGTTATTGTTATACATTATTATTAAATCATTTAATTTTGACCATATGGCCTTAGCAATAAACAAGCCATTCTTTAATGTCACCAACTGTTGTTTAGTACCCTTTTTTTTTCTTTTCTTTTTTTACTTTCTTAAAAAGTATCGGTTCAGGCACCATTAACTATATATGCGATTCATTTCGATTAATTAATCACAGAGTATGTAATTAATTAGATTACATTTTTTAACCGATTGACAGCCTTAATATATATATATATATATATATATATATATATATATATATATATATATATATATATAGAGAGAGAGAGCAGAGTAAAAATTTTTTAAAAGTCAACCACAGAATACGTTAAAGCTATAGTGCATAGTTTGTCGCTCCCATGAGGAATTCTAAGTAATAACAACAACACTGTCGGGCGCATCCACATGACACAAGCCTTCGGTGATCACGCACCACCCCCCACCCCTCCTCCACGCAGATACTAGTAGCGTTTATCCTGTCATATCAAGGACCCAGAGGAATAAAAAAACATGATGGGCTCTTCAGACGAGGTAAAGTTACGGTACTGTTTATGTCCTCTTCGTCTCCGAAGCTGAACGTTGCTGTTGTCCTTTCTCAGCGGTGACATAAAACCCATCACTCCGTCACCAAACGACACCATTTTGTAAACCTAGCCATACTGAGAAACACAAAGAGACTTTTGTGGAGCTGATAGGCTTAATTAGCTTTGTATCAACTCATTTAGCAATGGCTTAAATGTAACGGACGTTCATTAATATAGAATATATTATAGCTTTAAGCTTGTTGGTAAACTTTTTGGTTCCTGAATGGAACTGAATGGTTGTGTGATTTAAAAGCAATCAAGAAAGATGTGAATTTCTGTGAAAAGGGGGATTTTGAAGAACAACTCCCAAATAGGCTTGGATGTGGTTTATGACCCTATTATGTTTCACAATTTTTCCAGTTTCTCATGCTGAATTGGGTTATAAAAGTGACAAAAATGTATACCACAGCTAGAATAATATATTCCCCAAACAGTAATAAGAACAAGGGGATGCAGATGTAAACACCGACAGCACAAACACTGGAGTCCTCTGCAGAAATGCTGCAAAACCCAATAATGGTAGTGTGATTAGGCTGGCAAATGCTTAGATTGATTAGAGAATGATTAGACTGATGGCTGCTTTCATGCTATCATCTGCTGCCAATGATACAGCCTTAATTAACCCATTTAAAAGCAATGGGGTGTATTTATGTCCACAATGAACCTTTCCAGTGTCAAAGAAAACACATCATAAGCTAACAGCTCGCTCTTTTGATTATCACACTTCTGTTTCCGTCTGAACACTTTCACAAGAACAAAGTCAAGCATGATAGGTTGTTCTCATTTGTCACAGAAACCTGACAACCTCAGTGAGTGAAGGTTCATCTTATCTCATTCATACAGGTAGTACCAAAGACTGTAAAAATAATGGACGTAGCATCAGTGAAGTCATCCATTGGTTTTTGGACTGCTGTTTTAGATGCCATGAGTGCTTTTTGTCTAGGCATCGACTAATTATCGGGGCCGAAATGAGGCACCAATGAGTCTCACTTAATGTCCCACCCAAAACATTATATGATTGGCTAGATGTTACATGAGTAATAGCCAATCAACACTCATCAACCTCGCTGCTGCTGACATGCAGCTGCCTCGAGCAGAAGCGTATCAGGCTCTGGTGAAGTTGGTCGCGCTAAGCTTTGAAGGTGAGACTGCAGGAATTTCCAAAGTTAAAAACATTATAATTTTCCATACTGAAGTTGTAAACCATACGCCAATCCTGTGATTTATTTCTATAATGACAAGCCTGCCCAGCAGTATAATCAACTTTTATGTGGTGCTAAAGTTAGCTTGCAGTGTTAACTAGACCATTAGCATTTAAGGAGATTATGTCTATGGAGCGATAGTTAATTAATCATCATCATGATGAACTAGGTCATGGATGCATTAATACCACTAAAACAAAACAAAAAAGGTAAAACCTGGCTGAGTCTATTCAAAATGTGTCCAACTAGAACAACTGTAGCTATACAAAAATTAAATCACGTGTGAGCCATCATAACTAATAACTGTCTTTTATGTCAAATCTCTGTGATGCTATATAAACATTTGCTATGCTATGGACTACATAATTGAAACACAAAATACAAATGTGACCCTTTTTTCTATTTTTTTCACATTGGTGGTTTCATGGCAAAGACGACGTCATCATTTGGCTCTAGAATACACTGAGCCATACATATATCTGCACATTTTTGGACCCTGTTTTTTCTTTTTTCTAATGGACCTACATCTCAGGTCTGCAATCGGTGCTTGATTGACCATTGTGTTTCTTTCCACCCTCAGGCTGCTGTAGGCATCTGCCTTTCTAGAGCCAATTTTGACCAGCTTGAGGACTTTGTTGTAGGCTATGGAAAGATAGACTCTTCAGGAGTTCTTACTGAAATAAATGAACAAATAGATGCATGGGAGTATCAGTTAATGAATAAAAAAGTAAGTGATCTCCAGCCCTGCTCCTGGAGAGCTACAGCCCTGCATGTTTTAGGTATTTCCCTACTCTAACACACATTATACTAATGATCTGCTTGTTATCAAGCACTTGACGAGCTTCAGCTGCTTTATAATGAGCACTTGAACTTAAACTGCTTTGTTCGATTTCTGACTGGAAAGGCATTTCGTGCATAGAATCACCGTTAAACTCTTCCACTACTCAACCACCGTACATCATTAGGCTGCAGAAGATCAGAGTATTAGACCATGATCACACTTGGCGTCTTTTTTAACAAAAAAAAGTTGACTAGGGTGCTTTTGCAGTTTAAAAAAAGAAGCTGGCAGCGTTTTGGTTCCAAAAAGCAGCCAAGAGTGTCTTTTGTTGCTATAACAGCAGCTACTGCTAAAGTATCCTAGAGTGCTATGTGGAGTGGTGCTAATGCTAACGTTAGATAAAAGAAAGCGGTGAAGCAAGCTAGAGAAAGAACAGAGAGAGGGAGCGGTGCTAATGCTAACGTTAGATAAAACAAAGCGGTGGAGCGAGGCTCCGTCCGCCGCTTAGCTGATACCCAAGACGATTGTGATTGGTTTAAAAAAATGCCAAAAAACCAGAGCTCGTTTTTCTCCCATCCCGGGAATGCTGTTTGGACTAGCAAGACCCTCCTCTGCAGCGCTGTGGAGGAAGGTCTGGGAATGTGAGACTACCATAATCCCTACAGCTAGTGGGCATTTGCGCTGTGCATTGAATTGAGTATGGCCAATTATAATTCCCATCGTTGTGGCCATACGGTGTTTACTAGGCTCCATTGTCTTCATCGTCAGAAGATGCAACAATATTTTCTGTCAGTGCGCTGCACATAGCGGTGGTTGTTATGTCATTCTTGTTTAGTTTCAGCACAGCTGCAGCTAGGTGTTGTCCGTGTGCCAGGCACTGTGGTTGTGATGTGTACCGTGCATACGTTCCATGACTCCACACCCCGCCTGATCAACAGCCTCTCTCCACCTCCCGATTTACAAAATCAGCACTGCCTAAGAAACTTTAGTTTCTGAGAAAATAAAAACACTGACAGCTTCCTCGCTAAACGTGTTGTTTGTTCTGTTTCAGAACATCTACAGTTTCTCTCTTTCTCAACTTAGAAACCTACAAATTCATACTGGCATTTACATAACAAACACAGACACAAACTATTTAATTAGAAAAAACATACTCTATTTGTTGAAGTGTCAGAGACTGAATAATACAGAAAAAAATACTACATGCAAAACAAAAAAAGGGTAGTATATAAAATAGTTTTGTTCAACAGCACCAATGTATGTTTAACCCTAATGTAATGAGACAGGTTCAAGGAGAACTGAGTTACTTACAGAAACTGCCTGAGGAGTCACTGCAGGGGAAAGCAATGGTTTAGAGCTAAAACAGTGTACACTGATTGTACTATTATTACAGGCGCTTTTCATGAAGTATGCTGAAATGGTTCATAGAAGGCAATGTAGACAAACTAAAAAATAACCAGGGCTTTTAAGCTTTCAGACAAGTGAGATGTAACTGTTTAAACTCCAATGATGGATCAGATGGCTGTATAATGTTAATGCACATGCTTGCGCTGACAAACCCACAGGGAATTATCCCCTAACTCAGCAGTTCCCCTCAGCTGTATAGAGCTTTATCATGTCTTTCAGCTCTTGTTTTGGTTTCCTACAACTCTGCTCTCATCAAAACGGTTTTCAACCACAGCAGACAGACCGCTTTTTGGAGAAACAAGGGTCTCATGAACCTACTCTATGCTACATGGCCAGCACCAAATGGCAGACAGAAATTAGCAGCTAGCTGGTGAACATATTTACCTTTAGCAGCTAAAGAGCCAGGGCTTTTCGAGGAAGGCGGACCAAGAGCTCAGACAGAACAGAGGAGCTGCAGCAATGGGCAGTATGAAACACTTATGTTTTTTCGAACATCAAAGCATGTAAACCTATTTTAGGAGACCCCAAGAGTACAAATATGAAAGGAGTATAACAGGGGAAGAATGACAAGTGGAATTTCGTAGGAGTTGTTGAGCCCTTACAATGTGTGCAACGCTTCACGAACAATGATGAAGGCAATTTGAAATATCCCCACAACATACCTATCAAGATGTATCCTGCCACTCAACATATGATTTTCAGGCATCATTGAAAGGAGACAATCCACAGAGAATTATTAATTTTTTAGATGATTAACATTTAACAGAAAAACGAATGCGCGTGTGTAAGTAAGTAAGTAAGTAAAGTTTATTTCTAGAGCACATTTAAAGACAGCCTAAAACATGTGTGTGGAAGCGTGGAGGCCAGAGTGTCGGTCCCATCTCCCCTCAGCAATCACCGATGCTTTTGCTGCACATCACATTGGTCATTGAAATCATACACCCTCATACACCACTGATCTTGCCTTTCACAACCTTTGTCATGTTTGCATTTCACTTTAATAAATGTCAGTTGCCGTGCATCTCCCTCCTTTGTTGTGGCCTGCATGCCAGTCATAGCACTCTCCCTGAAGTTTCTTTCATTTTTTTCCTGTTAAAGGATTTTTTTTGGTGGGGGGGGGGCGTTCCTTATCCGAAGTGAGGGTCGAAAGGACAAAGGGTATCATATGCTCTACAGATTAAATAAAGAGTAAATGTCCATAAGGCAAATTTGTGATATTATATATTTTTTTAATATTTTTTTTTTTTTTTAAGTGGTAAGGAAACTTGGAATCAGGGAAAAACAGTTATTGCTCAGATTAAAAGCAGGATGGTGAAAGCATGTATGTCATGTATGTTAAGTTTTTCAGCTCTGCCTGCCTCATTTTCATACTGAGATATGATCACAATGTGGGAAAAATAAAGATAACGAGAACTTATTAATACCAGGTATAAATACAAAGAACCATGATAAGATGTCCTTATCCAGAAAACATCCTGATACAAACATCTTGTTAATAACAGGTGTAAATGGGCTAAGCCTTGTTTCTGCTGCCATCACACAAAGGCCACTTTCCCCAAATGTACAGAGCAGATTTATCATGTTGACCTCATGTTTCTTTTTTCTCCTCTCCATGTCCTGTGATGGATACATACCTCAAGCCTTTTTTATATCGCTGCCAATCTTTAGTGATACTGAGAGTCAAATGCTACAAACTGTAATTTCTTACATTAAAAAGATGCAAGTATTTTTTGTGTTGTTGCCTATTTGTTTTGCACATGATGCCTGTTTTTGGTCAACACAGTCTCACTCCCTACTCGTCAAATGTATGACGCATGGTCAAGGACCCCTGGCGTTGAAAATTAACGCCAGGGGTCCTTGACCATGCGAGGTACCCGTTGCGTTATTTTTCGACGAGGGGGTCCGTCAGATAGACATTCATGTTAATCCCTCACTGTCAGATATAGACGAAAGAAAACGCAAGCCCCCCTTAACTCGAAATCTGTGACAGTTTTATTATTGGTATTTTTAGCCCAATAACCGCTGTTTTAATCAACATTATTCCCCAGATATCATCATGGTTTATATGTATTTCTTTTAATGTTATTGTTTCGGTCTATTTCGGCCAGGGAAGCTGGGTTGATTTTTTGTTTATTTGTATTTTTAAAACTATAACGCTAGATCTATCAACATATATTTAGATGTTATCATGGTATTCATTTCTTTATTTTAATAATATTATTTCGGTCTTATTACCGGTGAAATATTATAGTATGCTGTAATACAGAACATTACGATATGATCCGAGCAAGACGTATTCAAAGCTGAAATCCTCCAGTGCAATGCGGCCATTCATTCACAGAATCGGACAGCGATCAGCTGGTCTTTAACAACAGTATCGCTTCAATATACATATATATATATACTCAGTGTTTTTATCACCAGCAACAACACGTTGCTCAGCTTTGTTCCAGTAAGTTATACACCGTAATAAAACGTTTAAAAACATCCGCGGAAGTGACGTAGTAATTCCCGCTCCTCGTCTGTGAAAGAATGTTTACACAATAAAATACCAATAATAAAAAAATAGTGTTTTATGCTAAGCACTTTGATTTGCCTTATATATACTATAGAAAAAACCTACAGTTGAGTGTTTAGAAATACAGCCTAATGGCTTGTTTGACTAATTTTCATTTGTTTTGACTTGTACTGTTGTGAAAAACAATAAACTATATACAAAGAGAAACATTTTTTATTTTTTTTTCCATACATGGTTATTTAAAAACGCAATTTTCTAATTTTGCAGTTGATGACTATTAATAGCACATACTAAAGGGAGCATATTTATGTGTGGGACTTAGTTTGATTTAATATCACACTGCATTATTTGTTTTAAATAAATGACTTTTTTGAAATATCAATTTATGGTAAGCCTAACATATTAATTATTATACTCAGAAGATGATCCTCATATCAATCAACGTGGTTATAGCTTGTAGCCATCCTAAACTTTATAGACTTTACTGAGACTACCTTTTCAAAATGAAGAAGGGTCTAGTTTTAGGAAGCATTTTCAGAGTTTTTGTTTACAGAGTAAGATGTATATAGCTTTGTAAGGGTATGTGTACATATACAACTTGTGTTTTGGCATTTTGGGCACAATTCTACCTCAGCCTATATACTGCACACAGACAAAACTCACACATCTCATTCAACCATTTCACAAGCTGAGGAAAGGGTCGTGACATGGGTCAGAGGCTATGCTCCTATAGGCACCTTGGTGTTCATGTGGACACACCTTTGGCTGGAAGGCCTGTGTTCAAAGTGTGTGTTATTTTAGCGCAGACACTCACGGTGAATCAGAGGGTTTATGTTATACTAGGCTGCATTACAGAGCATATTCATATGACTGTCATGAAGGTTGTGGAGAGGAATAGAAAGCAGTCTCTCCAGGCAAGCACAGATAATATGGTCTGATCCATCTTTATTCTCCATGTCAAGTATGAGCACTTATCCTCTGGCAGAAGATATGGGTAAACTTAACATTTCTAAACTATAGGCCTAATTTGGATTTAAATAATGTTGCTTGAGGCTACAGGGGAATAGCTTCATGATATATTATATGGTTGTGTGTTGCTCTTGTCACTGTTTGTGAAAGATGAACAACAGATTGTTGCTGTGTGATGTGCAGTCTGACTACATATCACTTTGTTTATGTTGTTTTTTTTTATTGTAAGTCATCATCTGTATGATAAAACAATATGTCAAGTGTTATGTGTGAAGCATTTGAACTCAAGGCAGATATCCTTCTGGGGACAATAAAGTATCACCTCCAACATGGTCTCCATGATGTGTAAAAACGTTGTCGTAGGACTATAGCAAACACATCCTTGGAAAGGTCTTAACCTGGACAGTGACGTATGTCAGTCTGAAGAGGATACATTACTCCTGCTTTGAAATATTGACCTCTGAACCTTGAACCCAGTCCATTTTTGAAGGCTTGTCATTTAGCAACAGAAGGTGCTACACACATAGGACCAGCTGTTATAGAAAGCTCTGGACCTCAGCTGTCATGTAGATATGGTTTTCAAAGTTTCCCCACTGTAAGCACTGTCAAATATGGTAATAAGCTATTTCCACCTATTTAACGATTATATTTTTAAAATCTGATGACACCTACTGTAATATTTCACCGGTAATAATTCCCGAAATAATATTATTAAAATAAAGAAATGAATACCATGATAACATCTAAATAAATGTTGATAGATCTAGCGTTATAGTTTGAAAAATATAAATAAACAAAAAAGCAACCCAGCTTCCCTGGCCGAAATAGACCGAAACAATAACATTAAAAGAAATACATATAAACCATGATAATATCTGGTGAATAATGTTGATTAAAACAGCGGTTATTGGGCTAAAAATACCAATAATAAAACTGTCACAGATTTCGAGTTAAGGGGGGCATGCTTTTTCTTTCGTCTATATCTGACGGTGAGGGATTAACATGAATGTCTATCTGACGGACCCCCTCGTCGAAAAATAACGCAACGGGTACCTCGCATGGTCAAGGACCCCTGGCGTTAATTTTCAACGCCAGGGGTCCTTGACCATGCGTCATACATTTGACGAGTAGGGAGTGAGACTGTGTTGTTTTGGTACCACACACATCCAAGCTTCAACATCTGCAAAATAAAAAGGGCTTTCACAGCTACTCTTGTTTCATATGCTAGCCCACCCCCACCTGAATCCTTCTCATCAGACAAGTCTACTTTTATCCCTGTTGACACCCCTCCGCCCACTCTGCACTATATTTTACATACTCCTTGAGCTCTATCCCATCGTGCCAATTTTTTCACCTTCATCAACAAAAAGTCCAATTCCCTCCTATTCTGCTTCAGCCGCCCACTTACCTCTCTGTGATTTTCCACACCCATGTCTTTTTAGTGTTGCTGCACAGGGACACAAGAGGCGTGTGATATAGATACACATATATGTAAGGGGAACATGTTTACAGAGGTGAACAACAGGCCGTTCCAGGGATCCATATTTCTTGTTCCCAGAGGAGCAGGTGGGAGGGAACACCAGCACAGCAGGATGGCCTTTTCCCTGTCCCTTTGAAACCACAGTTTGCGTGCACTGAAGGTAGCATGAATGTGTTAGTACAGATGTCAATGCATGCTCGTGCGTGCCTGTGTGTGGTTTCCCGGACCACATGTTCGTGCTTAACTCCCTCCACATCTGTGCTGGCAACAATAGCAGCTTGCCCCACTGGAATAACTGCAGTCTGTCATGGCTCATCAGACACGTCCTAAATTTAAATGATGTGGGCGCCTCAGAACCCAGCCTCGTTTCATTGCTTTGTGATGGAACCCATCACCTTTGACCTGCACAATCAACTCCATTTTCTGCTCAGGAAAACGTGCAGATCCACTGACCACGTCCATGAGGTCTAACCAAATTGTGTTCCCTTGGGTGTCGTTACTGTGATGAGGTCATATTTATTCGCTTTGGGCTTGATTAAATGTGAACGCACAGTTATCATAAATTTCATGTCTATTCATTGTCTCCCCTTCATGTCAGGATAATTCAAACCAGTTGTAAGGACAAAGAGGAATCCACACATGAAGGAATGCATTCATTCTGTCCATAAGCATTTCAACAGGCCCACAAGTCTGTCTTATATCAAATAGTAGTACAGTTTTCATCCAAGTTTTATGGAGATTTTAACTGGATTTCCAGAAACTCTTCAAAAGAAAATGCAACTTAATGCGTGTTTTCATACACTTCTGTTATGTGAATATTAGGAGTTGAGCTCATTGAGATAAACAGTTGGTGTCACTAATCCTGCAGTCAGGTGTCATTAAATTGCAGCGCAAAGCCCGACGTCTTTGCTAGTTTAAGACCAACGCCGTTGTCAATTTCCCGTCCAGCACTCGCTTCGTTTAAATAGCAAATGCACCCGCGCCCATGGGCGCGCTGGTCTTACAGGGAGGTGTGTTCAGGTGAATTCTGGGCGTATTGCTATCTTGAGGCAGTGGGAAGTGATCGCGCCATTGACCAACAAAAACCTGGTCTTAAGTCAATATTCATTGTTATTTTAACAGCAAATTAGTAAAATGCACCTAGGCTAATGCACAGCGCGCGCACACTATGCCTGTTACACACACACAGGAACGCGCAGCAGCACACAAACATGCAAAAGATTACAAATGAAAATATTACGGTGCAAAATCATAATAGCAATGCTCCAGGGTCCAAACGGGCCTGGCTTTTAAAGGGAATGGGAGATGACACTGATTGGTTTATTGCATGTTACACCCAAAACACACCTATGAATTAATGAAGACATTAAGTACAACCCTTTTGAACCATGCGCCCGGCGCACGGACCCTTTTTTCTGCCGTCAAAAGAGCAAAAGATTTGGACACGCCCTAAACGCACCTGTGCCAGGCGCTTCACGCCGTGCGCTTAGATTGTTAAAATAGGGCCCTACTTGTCCTTCTTTTATGTCCTAAGTAGGTATGGGTCTTGAGATCCGGTTCTATTAGGACCTGTTTTCAAATGTTTCAAAACCAGAAAATCAATAAGGTCTGAACTTCTAAAAATAGATACTTGCGCAAACCGGAAAAATGATTAACGTCCACCGTGTGAACGTAAAGACCGTAGGTAAAGACTCAGTTCCCCACCGCAAAACATTCAAAGCATAGTCGGACTGGCTACCGAGGGCACGCTCTGTGGGCCGCTTAATCAGCTCATTAACCCAAGGAGCTCGTTTGTCGTATACGACAAAAAACGGCATTGTTTTTCTGGGTCGTTGTGCAATAAATCCAAACTGTTACATCCAAGATTGATACAGTTTATGTCCATAATTAATGAATTTTCAGTCATTTATTGCTGCTAGCTTTGATGCTGACGGCCATTTTGATTTTCCCATGATGCTCTGGGAGACCATTCTGACAAATCAAAAGCTTGTTTACGTCTTGTCAACCAATGGAAGGCTAGTCCGTCATTGTAGACAAAACAAAGATCCTATGTAGTCAAGAGGAATCACCCGAGGGCAGAATAGTTAGCTATGACCATAAGTTGTCAAAAATACCTTTAGGGCTCAAAGGGTTAAAACAAAAACAGTGACAGAGACAGAAGAAATCAAACAGTCACAGACTCACAGTTTTTGCAATTAAAGCAATAATAGTTCCGTTAAGTTTTAGAAATTGTCGTCTCGTCTTTCCACCAAATAATAGAAAAGTATCGATAATGGTATCGCTAAAGACTTGGATTGTTAAGCAGTCCAGAAAATGGTATCCTTCGTCGATCTTTGTTTTTTTTGTTTTTTTTAGATCAACTTTTTATTTTATGCAAACATACAGAACAGAAACAGAGAACTACAAACTGAACAAGAACAAAAACCCTCACCCACCCCCCACCCTCTATGTTTATGTTTTTTATATGTTGATTTTATTTTATGTTGATTTTAGAATGTTTTTTCTGTTACATGTTTATATTGTGAAGCAACAGACTGTCCCTCGGGGACAATAAAGTGTATTCTATTCTATTCTAAGAGGGCGCAACAAGATGATGTGATTAAAGAGCGCCATTTACACCCCCTAATGAACGAAAACGATGTGGAAAATGTAATGTAAATATGAACATTCATGTTGACTAAATGTATTCATTTGAGAAAAAGGTTACGGCCTCCTACTTGCTCCTCACAGATGAGACGTTTTCGTCTGATGGCATTTTCTGCCTCTTCAGTGGAAGCTCGAGTGACGTGTAAGTCTATTCATGAGTTCATGATTTATTCGCTTTAGTTCGTTTCATTGCACTTTGTCAAATTTATTGACACAGCTACTTTTGTACCTCAGACAAGAACAAAACACTTTTTTTATGATATTGCAACTTTTCTTTCGGATTTTTTCAAGCACAATTGCGCATAAAAATAGTTGGATGGAAAAACATTTGGGGACGATTAAAGCATAATGGTTATCCTCAAATGATTATCAACATACAGTAATTTATTCCTCATGATTCATAGATCAAACTATCTCAACATAGGAAAAAGAGCATGGTGCCCATTCACATAGGCAACCAGCAGTGTATACTGAGGATTTTTGCAACATTTAACCATCATTTCTGCTTAAAAAAACAAAACCAAATATCTATTTGTCTTCCAGGGTTTCTGGGGTGTTCTGGTTAGTGTAGCCTATGAAACACAACACACCTTGTAAATCTGTAAAACTGCTATGCAGTGCTGTAAGAGGGGGAGGTAGGGAGAGATTAGGAAAGATGGAGAACAGCAAGTTTATTCTTTGTATTTTGTTTTTCTGTAATGGTCCAGACGTCCCTGTTGAACCAGCCGGGTAAAAATCCCTGGAACTCTAACTCTCTCATCAGACAAATCTTGTCCTTTAGTCACCTATGACAATGTCTGTCTTTTTCAGACTAAGAACCACACACACACACACACATGCACGCACGCACGCACAGACACACACACACAGACACAAACAGACAGAGACACAGACACACACACACAAGCTGATTAATTCCGACACCACATGCCAACCAGTGAAGGAAATGTTTTTCTTTTGTTCACATTGCTGAAAAATATGCACTTTGGACGTATTGAAAGCCACCTATAATTTACTCTTCATTGTGTGGTTTTCATTAAAAGTGAGTTTAACACTCGGAGTAAAAGACTCTCAGCTCCTCGGTGTTGATTAGAGTATAATGTCCCACTGAATGGCATCATATTATGGCTGAGTTGTTTCAGATGAGATATGAGAGTGCTGGTGTTATCTTGGATGCTCCTAAAAATTATTTCCAAATCTCTTATTAGACATTTTGTTCCGCCGTGTTGTCAGTGAGAATTTTTTAATAATGCACGTTGAGTGACATAAAAAGGAAAACAGTCTTGGAAAGTTATAATTTGTATTAAGTCTTTGTAGTCATATTACGAAAACAAAATCTGAGATCAAATATTGCGCGTACGTTTTGGGGCAAATAAATCCTCACCGGGTGGCAAATGGAGATTTGACATCCTCTGTAGCTCATGTGCTAGTTACCAGAAGCAATATTTGAGCACGATCATTTTTCTTTCAAGTCTCGAAACATAACATAATAAATGAAATACAGCGTGTGTATACATTCAATATGTCATTTGGCGGAAGGGTATCATACACAAAAGAACATCATATCACTGTATTGCATGGTGGAGAGATCAATATGCCACATGCACACCCATCAACCAACTCATTCACACTGATTGATTGTTAGTTTGGTTTATTTTGGCGGTCATTGTAGCTTGTGACACGCTAGCAAACTGGAATGAGAATGTATATATTCTAATATTGTCAGTCGGGTAAAAACCGTGTATGTCAGAAACAGTTTTTTCTTTAGGAAATGAAATGATTTGAAAAATGTTATTGAGCTATGTACCACAGACAAAGTCAGATGAAATTGCCTCACCACTGTTTGAATATTTGTAAATCCCACACATAGATGTAAAGGGTGGCCCAAAGCATCGATTAATGAAAAATAAATGAAATGACAAAATATGGAGATACAGGGGTTCTGCCCGACATTTAGACAGGAAAACCTGTTGCTGCCTTAAAAGTTAAATAACATCATTCACTCAACCACTATTCCCTATATAGTGTAGGGAATGACCAAACAAGATTTCGGACTACACTGAAATTTTCTAAACATCGTTGAGTCATATTTGTGTGGCGTAATTGGGCGCGCCCAGCAACAAACCAAAACAAAAATACTTCTTATATGTCCCTAAACAAAGCGAGCACTCAGGAAAGGTTGTATATATGTTGCATGTCACATTTCCATGGAAGCATGCACCATTTTTCCTTTGCAGTTTTCGTGGGTCCTTCTGCTTCTTCTTCTTCTCCTCCGGGAAAACGCGGCCGCGTTGCATTGTGGTAAACAGGAGTGAAATGTAGGGTACATTGTATGCACAGTTAAATTAACTCTGCAATGTGGGCATTTTATAGTGGACTATATAGCAAACCCCGCTACATAATGGCGAACACACTATATAGTGCATTATTTACGTGATAGGGAAGGGTTTCGAACACACACAAAACCTAGCAACATATGTTTAAACTGAAACGGGGGTGCGAAATGTTGTGTGCGAAAGTGCTCTGCCTTTTCATTACCACCACTTTACATACACGACTCTGCTGATTATATCTCAATGCCCCATTGCACACCGTTTCACACCGTTCTGAGGAAACGTCGTTCAACCAGGAAACTTAGAAAAACGGTGCACACCGTTTTGAGATTGAGCTGTGTTTATGTGATTCACCTGTGTCTCTGTTGACTCTGCAGATGCTCGTTTTGTAACCTGGAACACCTGAGTGTTCCCGGGTTATTTAAGCTTGGCTGCAGAGCAGCTCTGAGCTCTTGGAAAATGCACACACTGTAACCAGCCAGAAACTGTTGAACACATACTAATATATTGCAAGGAATAAAATACGGTCCAGACGCTTCGTAAGGCAAACCACCACAACTTTTCACTGTTGGGGCCTTTGGTAAAAAATGCAGACAAAGCATATTACAGCATTAAGTTTCTAAGAGAAATTGCTTTAGTAAAGGGATTGTAGTTTTTTATGTTCTGCAATTATCTCTCGTCACACTCCAGTCCAGTTGGTGGCAGTGGTGTACCTATAAATTGGTGGGGACAAAATGTATCCCCCCTTCAAAGTGATTTGCCACTTCCCCAATAGACCTTATATTATATATGTAAAATAGAAGTATTTTAACCTAAGTAATAGTGCAACTAACTTATAGTGCGATAGAACGATTAAATCAGAGCGGCAGTTGCTGGTTGGATTTAGCCGCTTCAGAGTTTCGGGACGCCAGCTACCAGCGGCAGTTGTTTAGCCGCCAATAGGTGACTGCGAGCCGGCTCTTTTTCAGGGGCCATGTAGGCTAGTGGAGTTTAGCCAGAAAAAGTGAGCTTCATGCAGCGATGACAGTTAAGTTTAGGCATCAAAACGTCAAGTTAAGTTCAAGAAAAGATCATAGTTAAAACACTCTTGAGTAACGAACAAGCGTTTCCTAAAGTTTTGTGTTTGAACTCCGCTCTCCGGCTTAAGGCTACTTAATTTATTTGCATAAACGTTGTCAGTTAACCTATTGCATTTGACTTCCCTCCAATATCCACTCCTGGCACCCAAACCAAAAACTACATTTTGTAAAACAAATTTGGTATGTATTGTTGTAGGAGAGAGGATTGTGATTTGAAAATGTTGGGCAAGGTACTTGGAAAAATATAATCAACTAGCTACTAATTACTGGCTAAGTATGACATCAGCAAAAGTAATTAGTTGCATTAATCATTACTCAGACAGCTCTGACAAAGGTGAAACAAATACAGTATAAAGCTGCCTCACCCACATGCACATCTGCATTTAATTGTTGCTGACATCACTGTGTTTTAATGAGCATCCAGCCTACAAATTACAGGTTTATCCCATGTGACCCAATGTAGCACTCCCCCCACACCAAAGCAGCGGGGTTAATTCACCGTCAAACTCTGAATAAAACTAATTGATTTCTGTAGGTAGGTAGACAAGTAGCTAGCTCGCTTACTTGTAAATTGGGACAGAAGCTAGCAGCGTCCCCACACCTCCAGTCCCTTCACCAAGTCAATAAAGGTCAGGCAAGGTTTTAGCCCCATTTTTCTCTTTCTTTCAGGTATTCAATAATGTCACTATGGGGATAGACTCTGCATCTGCATCACCAGACAAATTATCTGTGCACGACTTTACACATCTCACTCTGACCACACACTTCTGCCATAAAGTATGTGTTAAAACAGACACACTGAGTTTGAAACTCAGTGTGTCATTGTTAACACAGAAAAATAATAATTTTGACAGGACAAATAGGGCCAATGTGGTGCCCCACATTTACAGGGTAATTGTATTAAAGTGCTCATATTATGCTCATTTTCAGGTTCATAATTGTATTTAGAGGTTGTACCAGAATAGGTTTATGTGGTTTAATTTTCAAAAAACACCATATTTTTGTTGTACTGCACATTGCTGCAGCTCCTCTTTTCACCCTGTTGTCTAGCTGTGTGTGTATTTTTCGTTTTATTTCTTCATTTTGAGCGGAGCTGCTCGGGAACGCAAAAATGAATTTCAGTGTAAACTGACAAAAAAGTTGTATCATGTTGTACCTCCAGCCCCTTCACCAAGCTAATATGTTGGGGGCCACTGCGCGCACAGATAGAAAACTGACAAACTGTCCAGTTTTAAGGGTAATTTCGGTATTTTTTAACCCAGTATTCCCATATTTTTGTGTTCAAGTGACAAGATCGCTGCTGTCAGCAGCAGTGAAACAAGCTGAAATGTAACGCTAATAGGTAATTGTGCACCTTCAAATTTCTGTCCACCAAAAGTGCTAGTTTTGCCACTGACATGCTCTGATTATTATTATTATTATTATTATTATGCATACATGTCTGAAAACATTGTGGAAAGGATCCCTACGGAGAGAGACCTTTTTGCTAAAGAGTAAGATCATTTTTGTTTAACATGAAACAGCCCTGAACTCTCAATCACCACTCTTAAATAAATCTTTATTCATCCATTCACACATGAATATATGCCGGCTCTGTACACACTAAAAGTATTGTTTATTTATATGGAGTCTGGTGAGTTTGGCAATGGCGATTTCAATGCTGTTTCTGGTTAAACAAAAAGGGATTTTACTCTTTAACAAAAGGTCTATCTCTGTAGGGAACCTTTTTACAATGTTGTCAGACACATGGCAATAATAGCATTATTGCAATATATAGCAATTGACGATGTCCATTTGCCCTATAGGATTACATTGCTGCCTGGTTCGTGGCTGCTGGTTACAGTGTTTTCCCTCAATACTGGACCAATTTCAAAGACTTTTGTTGACATTAGTCACTTAGAAACCAATGCATGGATCCAGGAAAATAGGGTCCAGGTTGAAAAATACCGAAATAACCCTTTAACTCTGTTAAGGAACTAACATGTTAATACTGAATTTCAAATTGTAATCCACACTTACTACGCACCATGTATTACTGTGTACTGCATCTCTACATGTAAACTGCAAGTTAACACTGTCACTGCAGGAGAATGGTTCTATCTATCCACAGGGAAATGTGCATTTATGCAACAGGAATGATTTGGAACAATCAAAGCAACATGCCATGCAAACAATTTACTGCCTTCATATTGTAAGGAGGTTTGTGCAATTTCCATACCCCTAAGGCATCTGGGAAATGCAAAGTGCTTTCAATAAAACGATTCTAAACCAGAAGTGCGCAGAGTAATGTCGACACACGCATTCAGATCACAGCTTCAGTGATAGCGAGGGCTCTTTTGACAATGTAAAATGTATAACAACATTAATTATTAAGTAGTATTGCTTCTGCTTGCAGGATGTTGGATGTGTTAGATGGCCAAGATCCAGGTGCTTTACTGTAATCCTGTGGACTAAAACAGCTATGTGAGAGGACATTTGTGCCAACAGGGTGTCTTTTTTTGCAGACAATATTTCAACAGTGCTGGACTCTCACACCAGTCCCAAAACTACAGACATAGGCCCAAATAAATTATATAGCAGGCTGATGAATTCATTTATTTCAGATTTCTTTACCTGAGGTAGGGTTCTCTTTCCTTGATCAGCCTGTTTAGTTGTTACTCATACACAATCCATATATATATATATATATATATATATATATATAGGACATATATATATATATATATTTATTCACAGAACGTTAAAATTATTACAACAATTACAATGTCAAAACCTTTACAATGAGTAAAAAGACTAAGACAAGTGCCTAATTTCAATTATTTACATGCAGGAATAATGATGCGATGACAACATTTGTAATATGTTGTGTGCTGTGATTTTTCTTAAAGGAGAAGTTATTTTAGCTCACCCTAAACCAGTCATATTGAAGTAGTAATGTAATGTCACTTGTACCAGGAAAGTTTTTTTGTGCCTCCATATCGCTGATGAATACCAACCAAGTTCAGCATTACTTCACCTTTCAGACAAGGCGGTGAAGATGGGTTAGGAAAGGACTCGGGCACACTGTCTGCTGTCTGCACAGAATTAAAATGTCAGACTACGCCGCTGAGTCTGTGACCTCTTGACCGTGTATGCAAATCATGTGAGGGTTGACAGTGAAGGAGTTGGGCTCCTGGGAGGAAATAAAGCTGTTATTCCCCTCAGGTGGTGAAATGCAGGATTAAGTTCTTGATGGGCTTTTCAACGCGATAAGCATTTTTGACATTGGAGCAATGTAGAGTGTCTCCAGGCATGCATTGCACTTTATTTTATCGCTGTTGTTATTATTATTAAATGTTTAATGTTTGACTTCAAGTGGTTCATAATAAAGTTTTGCATGGCGGTTTTTCATCTAATAAAAGATTAGATATTATGGTTAGTAATGTTGACCTTTCAATTTCCAGGGAAACATTTTGATTGATGTGTTACTTTATTTTAGTAACAAAGTAATAATGCATATTAATGTACAACAGAACAGCACTTGTACATTGTTTGTCAGATATTTCCTTTTAACTATTAACGCCGAAAAAAGTTACTTTTGGGTTCAAGATCTTTTCTAAGACGCTGTATCACAACATTTTCATTTTCCTTGATCCGATAGTCAGCTATTCATCCAAAGATGGACAACAAAACCAAATCAATGTGCTGAAAAAAGCCATTGATATTCAAATAAAGATACAATACAGCTTGTGATTGACATCCCAGGTGTGTTTGTGAATTACAATGGTTTTTCCTTGTCTTGACTCATTGACTCATCGGGTAATGAATTTGCCTTGTGTCCCTTTGCACGACAGCTGTCACTCTCCGACTTGGCACATTCGTCTGCGTCAGGGGAGAGAAAAAGGGAAGCCAGATCGATTGACGTTAATTATGCGGATGTAATGAGGGACGGTGCACATTGGTCTGCGTCTACTCCAAAGGAGTCGATAAAGGTCAGGCAATTAGATTTTTCCCCTAGGTTTTTTTCTTCTTCTTCTCTTTCTTTCAGGGATTCAATAATGTCACTATGGTGATGGACTGTGCATCTGCATCACCAGACAATTATCTGTTTTTTAACTTCACACGTCTCACTCGGAACAACACACTTGTGTCATAAATAGTGTGCTTAAACTCACAAATGCACTGGTGATTTGTAAAAGGCAGTGGCGGAGTTCATTGTGATGACTGTCATTAGCTTTACATGCTCTGGTAAAAAGAAGCCCAAACACCTGGTCACATATCTTATAAACAGACATTTTTGGAAAAAAAGGACAATGCATTTAAACAGGCATGGGTGTTCCATCAGTCCCATGTAAGCATCTGAACAAATATTTGCCTGAATCACCTATTAAATTAGTATTACTGTTATGTCAACTGTTATGTCTTTTGCAACTGACCTAATAGCATACCGGGGACTGCCCATTTCTCCGACGCTCCATTGTTCCTGCCTCTCAATAACCCGAAAAATTCCCTTTGGTCCTACAGCCCACTAGTCCGACGTCCCTTTTGGTGGCGAAATTACGAGTCCCACTATGGCCACGCCAAGACCCGCCCTACGAAGCAGCTTGATTGGTTGGGGTTAGGCATTTGACTTTAAGTGGTTAAGGTTAGGATAGCCGATTGGTCAGGGGATAGGACCTGTACAAATGGGGTTACGTTACCTTGCGTAAGCATGGACGCCTGGCGTGGCCACAGTGGGATTCGTAATATCGCTGGTGGACGTTGGACTAGTGGGCTGTAGGACCAAAGGGAATTTTTCGGGTTATTGAGAGGTCGGAACAATGGAGCATCGGAGAAATGACCTGGCACCTAGCATACCTCAATAATGAAACCAACGTTTCATAAACTGATTTATGGTTTATGGTTTGGTCAGCGTTTGTCTGGTTAGGAAAGCCCGAGTGCGTAAGCAAAACTGGACCATACTGTTGCAAAGACAGATAGGATGAGTGGTTTGAACTAAATGTGAATTTAAGATTAAACACCCAATATAAAAAGTCCAACTTTAATTTAACCGGTGGTGAACAGCAACATTTTAAAGATGAAATGCACGTATAAACATAAAATGGGCAGCAGGCAATACTCTATCAGGCAGTCGGATGTGAGTATGGCGTGGCAGCCTGATCTGGATTTTCAATGACTTCCTGTGCTTTTGGAACTCACTGAGACATGAAAGTGACTGTCTTGGCTGGATCAGTTACCAAACGTTCTTTAAAGTATGCATGCAGAAAGAGTAACAGTTTATGAATTTCCCATGCAAAGGCATCCATTTCTAGTTCAGAGGCAGTAGGTGTCTGTGTGGACCCTAGAAAGTCTAGCGACCACTTTGTGGAAGCTAATGGGGATCCAAATAAAAAAAAAGAATAAAGCGACTTCCTCTCTCCGAACACGGCGCTATGTAGGCCCATAGAGTCGTGGAAATGATTGGATCAGTCTTTCACAGTATGCTCTTAACAGTGTTTTCATAATGGTCTACTTTGAGTTGTCACCTTCCCAGTATGATATAGCATGTGGCTGTTGAAGCTGTTTATATATTTTTGAAATTGAATAATTTTTTTATCATTGTCATGCAAAATAAGTGGTTCAGGTGGTAGAGCGGTCGCACACCAATCTGAAGGTCGGTGGTGCAATCCCTGGACCTGCAATCCCATGTCGAAGTGTCCCTGGGCAAGACACTGAACCCCAAATTGCTCCCAATCGGACTGTAAATGTGTGTAAATGTTTATCTGATGAGCAGGTGGCACCTTGTCTGGCAGCCTCGGCTACTAGTGTATGAATGTGTGTGAATGGTGAATGGTTCCTGTACTGTTTAAAAAAGCGCTTTGAGTAGTCGTTTAGACTCAAAAAGTGCTGTATAAATACTGTTTATTTAGCTGCTCAGGGCAGAGGTCTCATGAAGGGTGGTAGACTCTTCCTGGACATTGCGTGAGGTCACTGAACACAATGTACCGATAAGAGTGATAAAGATGTAATTTGTCTAGCCCTGGCAGGTGCAACAATGCTAACAGAAGAGTGAGGAAGATGTCAATCAAACACATTCTTCACACTCCCACACACACTCCTGAGAACAGCTCTATCATCAGAAATAGGTGAAATCACCTTTGTGGGTGTACAGCCTCTTTAAAAGACATATTACCATGAAGTGCAATAAGTGCATTTCCATCTATTTAAAAAATAAAAACTAATTAGATCAGTGCGGAGCCACTGAAATGGTCTAATACATGAAACAAACAAATGCCATATTTGTACACAATGTTTCACAGTTTGACTGGAGCTCTTTTAATTCAGTCATCTCATCGCCCCCTCTTCTTCTGCAACGGTTTAATTACACATGGAGAATTCGTGCCACCAACTGTTTATCTCAATGCATTCAACTTCTAATATTCACATACCAGTCAGTACTGGATGGATACACACATTGAGTCACATTTTCTTTTGCTGATTTTCTTTAAATTTGGTTAAAATGTGCATTACATTTGGATGGAAACTTGATTTTTTTACTCCGGTCTGCAACAATCTGCAGAACTGTGTGCAAACCGTGCAACTTTTATAGATTAGTTTATACTCTGGTAAAGTGGGGTTATTTATATTGGATGGTGAAGCATAGCTAATGATGGCTTCTTCTATTTTGGACTTTCTGTTCTCTGGATCTAAGTTTGGTCTGCTATTGCTCAATGGCAAGAATATGCATATACAATTTCACCAAAATTGAGCTCATGCAAAAGCTCTCCAGAGATTTATCAGTTTGAATTCCACTGAAATCATTTGATTTTGCTCAGAAATTTCAGAGTTAAAAAAGGAGATAGCTATAGCTCTTATAGCTGGGACTGAAAAGTGATGCGTTGGAAAACATCAGCTGGCTATAGCGTACGGCCTCACCTTCATCCGAGATGACAATTCATTCGTGAACATTTTTTTTTCCTTTGTGTTCTTTGTCCAGAGCTGTCCATTGAGTAGCTACAACCTGGGAGCTTTTCGCTGCATGGCTCATATCACAACTCTGAGTTTTGGCCTCTGAGCATGTCAGATGTGGCATGATTGGAGGAGCAGTAACTCTTTGAAGAAGGCAAGGGAGGAACTTTTATGTTGTCGTGAAAATGTGAAACGTTGAAATGTTGTCAACTCTGTGTGTATTTGTTTCTATATTTCAATATAACCAATGACAGGCTGCAGGTATTTCTATTTCAGCTGTCACACAAAAGCACAAATATAAAAGAATGAATTGATCGAGGCTTTCAATGTTCAAAACTATGATGTAACAATGATGTAAACCAGTTTAGTGATTTGTGGAAATCAAAAATATTTTTTTTTCCTCATGTTGGCCTAGCTGTCTAACAACAGAAAAATAAAAATGTATCACACCTGTGATAACATATCTACACAAAGTACGGGAACAGGACCACAGACCTGGTGCCATAGCGGTACCTGGATTAAGGACCCAACCAGGATTTTAGTGGTACCATACCAATCTGTTTTCACTCGTACCCCACCCCACCCATCATCTTTTCCTAAATCCAACTGTCCGTTCTTGTTCTGCGTGTCACGTAAACTTACGTTTAATAAGCCCACCCACAATGTTTCCCTAAACGTAACTGTCCCCTTCTTGTGCCGCATGCCAGTTAAACATACGTCCCGACCCAGAGCGTCCAAAGTGACGCGAATAGTCCTGACCAAGCGTGTAGATAAATTGCGTTAGAGTCAATAACAACACCAAAGCAACATGGCCAAGCATCTGTACTTTATGCGATTGGAATGAGAATGTGTTGACCACATACAACACTGAAAGCTATCCACACATAGCCCTAATATCTGTGTCTGTGTACAGGCAAGTAGGCCACACCACACATTTTACCATTTTTCACTGACAAACAAGAATCATGAAAGAGAGAAAGTGCTATTTGTTTAACAAGTAGTTTTTTCCGGGCTTTGCACCATAGTGGTTATAATGAGGTCTGTCAGAATGACCGATTAAAACGTGCCATCACCCTGAGACTGTTCCCTCTTGCTCTTGGTCTCTCTGTCTCCTCTTTCCTCACCCCTCCATCTTTCTCAGTTTCCCCCTGTGCCTGCTGTAAATAGAATCTGTCTCCATGATCAGCTGAGAAATTAAATGTACCCACTCTGGCATGGGTTTGCCTCTTGCTCTGCATAAATAATGGGATGTGTTCTCAATGGCTGCAGAGCCATCATAAGTCCTTTATATGATGCATCACATTCCAGGTGCAATGCTATTATTTCTCTTGTAGCTGCTGTGGCGGCTTCGTCTTTTCTTTATTATGATATATAAATATGACTTTCTGCTAATTAGTTTTCACGTCAACTTTTTTCAGATAAGCATGAAAGAGGAGACACATTTTTTAACTCACAGTACGCTCATCGTAATTAACACTTGGACCAGTCCATCCAGCTAAATACATCAGCATGATGATGTTTAACAGGGTTAATGTTTACTATGGTCACCATCTCAGTTTGGCATGTTAACATGTGCTAATTAACAATAAAAAAACGTGCAGCTGAGGGAATTATGGGAATTAATTTAGCAGGTATTAGCCATGAACCGTATCATAGCTGTCGGGCGAAAACCTTGTATGTCTAAAACGAATGAAAAGGGAACTCCCTGCTGAGTTCAATATACCTCACACAAGACTCTACGTCATGCAGTTCAGCTTCAGGTGAAGAACTTCAGCTTTAACTGAAGGTCGGGTTCGGTCGGTCAGGAATAATGTAAAAAACAATCTCAGTGATTGGCAAAAAAGTAAATTTTTAAAAGTTAATACTACATGACTGACAGAGCCCGAATGAGAGGCAATATTATCTCTGACTAATGAGATTTGGCCCAATATTCACTGGAATTTGTGATTGGGTTAGGTCGGTATCGGGGTCGGGTTTGGTCAGGTTCAGGCAAAGAACTTCAGCTCTAACTGAAGTTCGGGTTCAGTCGGGTTTGGTCAGGTTCAGTCTGGTTTGGTCGGGTTTGGCCGGGTTCGGTAGGGTTCGGCCTGGTTCGGTCAGGTCCAGTCAGTTTCGGGCAAAGAACTTCAGCTCTAACTGAAGTTCGGGTTCGGTCAGATTCAGTCGGGTTCTGTCAGGTTCGGGTTCGGTCATGTTTGGGCAAAGAACTTCAGCTCCAACTGTCTCGTTTCAGCTGGAATTAGCGAGGCTTGGACCCAAATGCAGTTCAAAACAAAGTTCAAAATGTATTAAAAAAAGTCAAACGGGGCTAGGGAACCGAGAGGCCACTCGGGACAGGGAACAGAGAGGGACCACTTGGGATAAGGAACAGAGAGACCCCGGGACAGGGAACAGGGAACAGAGAGCACTGAGGCACAGGAAACAGAGAGCACTGAGGCACTCGGGACAGGGAGCATGGAGGCCTCGGCAACAGGGGACAGAGTGGCCTCGGCAACAAGGGACAGAGAGGCCTCGGCACCAAGGTGCTGCGGCCAGCTAGTCCAGGGCTGCAGACAGCAGCGAAGGCGGAACCCCTTGGGCGGCCGAACAGGCCATCAAGGACTCAGAGGCGGCCGTCGGCGAAGGCGAAACCCCTCTGGCGGCCATCGAAGAAGGTAGAGCCCCTCATGGCGGGTCCCTCTAGAGGCCGTCCGTGAAGGGGAAACCCAACCGAACCCGGTTGGGTTCGGTCGGGTTTTGTCAGGTTTGGTCGGGTTCAGCTAGGTTCGGGGTCGTGTTTGGTCAGGTTCGAGCAAAGAACTTCAGCTCTAACTGAAGTTCGGGTTTGGTCGGGTTTTGTCAGGTCGGGTTGGGTCGGGTTCGGCCGGGATTCGGTCAGGCTCGGGCAAAGAACTTCAGCTCTAACTGACGTTCGGGTTCGGTTGGGTTTTGTCGGGTTTGGCCAGGTTGGGGGTCGGGTTTGGTCAGGTTCGCGCAAAGAACTACAGCTCTAACTGAAGTTCGGGTTCAATCGGGTTTGGTCAGGTTCGGGCAATGAACTTCAGCTCTAACAGAAGGTCGGGTTTGGTCGGGTTTTGTCAGGTTCGGTCAGGTTCGGCCGGGTTCGGGGTCGGGTTTGGTCAGGTTCGGGCAAAGAACTTCAGCAGATGTCTTGAAACACGATGGAGTTTGCAAAGCAGTTTTGTGTTTATATGGGCGGGCGGGATTTATTCAGTTTGATAAATCCCACAGTCCACGGCTGGCTTACTAAACAGGGAGGGACTAGAAATCCTGTCTGTTTTTTGTTTTTTTTTGTATTTCAAGAGCGAATTGCTCCACAATATGAATACAGATTGATCACCCTTTTTTGTTGGTAACCGTTGTTGTATAATCACAATATTACACTTGAGGAGGCCTACACTGTAGTGATGCGTCTTTCGGACCAAACTAAATTAAACCCTCTCATGTAATATGGCTTAAACAAACGTCAACATTAACCGCTGATGCAGTTTGAAATGTTTTATTACCACGAGTTTACAGACACGTCTCTGCTGATTATCACCTGTGACGTGAGCCGAGACACACCCACCAAACGAGAGAAAACATATCTCCAACATAGACTTAATATTTACAGTTTATGATCTCAAAGCAGTTGCACACCGTTCTAAGATTGAATAAGTCATGTCTATCTCTCTCTCTGTCTCTCTCTTTCTCCGTGGGGTCGAAAATCAATCTGTTTGACTCAGTGATCCCTCTAGAGGCCTGGAGAACTTCCGTTGTGTAATCTGGTTGCAGCGTTTTTTTTTTTGTTGCATTTGTTTTCGGGAATGTCTGCTTTTCTTTTAGCATCGCTTCTTTTTTCAGGGTTTGTGTGCTTTTCTTTTTGCATCGTTTCTATATTTGTAGCGCGTTTATGTATTTGGTTGTGTTGTGTGTATTTGCAGCGCGTTTGCTGAATGCTGTGTATGTGTTGTCAAATTAATGAAGTTGTTGAATTTGCTTGTTTTTTGTCTATTTGCATGTGTTTTCTTAAGTTGCAGGGCGTTTCCCTGTCGGCCAGATATAATTTAAAGAAACATGCAATGGGAATACAGAAAGAGGAAAAACACTTCACTGCAACAGATTTTTTTAACCATCTCATCTGGAAGTATACAACATGACGCTAATTCAAATAATGTAAGTCATAGGAAGTACCCCATAGTGAGTGTACTATTGACCCAAGACTGTTGGTGGTATTTCTGTGATCATTGGGTGAGTTCATGCCATGAAGCACCCTAGCTGTCAAACTCTCAGGGATAATTCCACTTTGGTTTGTTTTCTTAATTGATATTCTGGGAATTGGGATTACAAAAATACATACATAAAAACTGTCATGGACTAGATAGATCAGAAATGCACAGCCTCTCTATGCTTAGAAGATTGAAGACAATCTTGACCAGCTTGAATTTTACATTTGACCCAAATGTGTCAAACAGTTATCGGTTTCTGGGAGGGCTGCAGGCATCGCTGATATCGCATGAAGACACACAGGATGGTCAGGCAACATACATTGACGTTGTGCACTCATGTAGTTTAGCTGCTTCACTGGCAACATCTATCTGCCACTTTGTTAGATGAAAGTCTTCTTATCTCTTTCGTCACAACCTTATCAAACCGCACACAGATTGCTTGTCTCTGTCACATCAGCTGGTGTTTGCAAATAACTAACAGAAATGCTGAAGGTGGGAGATATCGATAACAAGCCTTAATTATTACCTTATCAAACCTGAGCAAACACCCCAGGCAACAGTTTGGGCGACACTGCTTTTCATCAGTGCTTGAGGAGATGCTATTTATTTATTTTTTTGCTGCTGCAATCTGCCGTCCCGCCAGGTCCTGTACGCCTCCAGGACCCCGAGTCGGGCATGAAAGATGGTGGCTGATCCCTCCCACCCTGGACAAAAACACTTTGAGCCACCACCTTCTTGTGTATATTGTACACATTTGTTATATTGTCTTTTGCATTTTATTGTAATATTTCTACTCTATATTTCTGTTCTTGACTGTTGCAGTACTTCGCTCTATATGCAAATATGGTATAACTGACAACCCGCTCTCACTCCCAACTCGTAAAATATGGACGCTTGGGCAGTGGCTCTCAGCGTCAGATAGGACGCAAAAAGCACCCTTCAGCGTGTGTATGAAACGCACCGGGCAGAGCAGCAGCTCAGCGGTGCTTTAAGATGACGTAGTGTTAAGAGCGACAATGGTAGTGAGTAGAATAAAAGCCCAAAATTCTGCATAGAGAGGTTTGTTGGTGTGGTGGATGGGTCAAACAACACAGGACTTTCACCCACGTGTCACTGAAACGTCCACTTTATAAAACCACCCCCTATCTAAACCCAACTGTCCCGTTCTTCTTTTCCTAAACCCAACTGACCCATTCTTGTCCAGCGTGTCACAGAAACTTACCTTTTATAAGCCTACCCACAATCTTTCCAAGCGCGTTTAGGTAAAGCGCGTGTAGATATGACGCTAAAGGAGACTTTTAGCATCAATAACAACGGTAAAGGCACCTGACCAAGCATCCTTATTTTATGCAATGGGAGTGAGAATGTGTTATCTCTGATGGTGCAAATGCGCACGAGTTAGGAAACAATCCCATCACGATTGTTTTGTGCAATATACGTTTTCTAACAACCGCTCTATTCACTTCGATGACGTGGTTATAGAAAGACAAGGATGAGGCACCAGAGGAAGGGAGGATTGATTTAGGGTTGGTTCATGCAGATACATCTTCAGGAAGGAAAAGAGTGTAATTGGGTTAAAACAGATGAGAGAGGCTTGTTTCAGAGTTTTTACAGAACAGAATGTTACATTCACAATGGCACGGCTTAAAGGTTCTCTTAAGAGTTTTGTTGTGGACAAACAAAAGTTATGTTTACATTGAGTGTCACTCACCAAAATGCATTGTGTGTATCCTGTTGAATGCATTTCCTTCCTGTCAGTCTTCTTCCCTGCCATTGTTGGCGTATTGCTGTTTCTCGGCTGCCACCTGTACATTGGGTCAGTGGGATGGAGTGAAGCCACTGGCAGGAATGTGAATCTCGTCGCCCAAGTGCATATTAATGTGTGTCATGTGTTTCACATATGCAGTGCTCCCTACACACTTGTAAACATACTTTGATGTGTAATATCAGTGTAATTCCCCTTTTTAAAAGTGAATCCATTTTGACGTTTGACCATTTTTCAGTGTCATTTTAGGCCTTTATTTGACAGGACAGGTTAGACATGAAAGGGGAGAGAGAGGGGGAATGACTTGCAGCAAAGGGCCGCAGGTCAGAACCGGACCCGCGGCCACTGTGCGCTCTACAACGTGAGCTACCCAGGCCCCCAAATGCATATATAATCACTAAAATTTAGATTTAATTAATATGTAAATGTTTAGCCCTGTAGGTAGCTGTCGAAAATGCAATTAATACCCACTTTGCATTCATATTACGTCACAAAACTACCTGTATTAGGATGCTATACAGATCTTTCAATGAGGAGATATGCAGAATATGTTAAATTATAATATGACGCTGCAGTTTCTCTACAAAGTGTATGCTCTTCCCTATACATTAAGCTACCCATTCCATTGCACTACTCTGGTGGCTGTTGCCCTGTTATTTTATACAACCCCTACCGAAATTGCCTAATGTATCACCCTAGCTAAAGCCTATTTATAAATTGGGGTGATTTTTCCTTTAAAGTTATAACGGCTGAGGACTATCCTGCAGGGGCGAGCTATTCCCATGCTGCTGGTGTTGCCATTGTGTTTAATGGGGCCTAAGGGTGTTACAATAAGATTAAATGTGGCCAGTCAGGGCACCTACTCATGTCACATAAAAAAGAACAAGGGCCGTGGTGCGTGACATTTATGAGATAGTTGGCCAAGCAGTGAGTGTTTGGGGATGCTGTTTGTTTTTTGCTGCAGGTGTCTGCCGCTCACGGAGAAATTGATAGTTGAGCATCTGATCATAAAATGAACAGGCTGTGTTGCAAGATAATTACATACAAGAACAGAAAGGCATTAACAATAGCTACACAGACAGCACATGCACAAACTCGTACAGTACTTTTTCACACATCAGTGTTTTTTTCTGTATGAGCGATAATGTAATTCTTGTTTCAAAACAAAAATAAATGTACTAAATTGCAAGTACTTTTTCCACGCCACTTTGTCAAGCATTATACCTACTGTACCAGCACATGGAAATTCAGAGAGAAGACCTTTAACCTTTGTCATGTGTGGATAATTACTATATTCACAACATATGTTGTTGGTTGTCAAGTCATTCTCTGAGCCTACAGCACGGCTTGAATGGTGGGGGAAAAAGATCATGGAACATTGTGCATTTTATTTTTATTGCGCAATTTTAAAGGGTTACTTAAGCAATTTTACACATGAAGTTCATTTTTTTCAAATGGGCATTTAAGAGGCAGGGAGGGTCTAATGAAAGATGCCTTCAAGTTGCATCATGGGAAATGTAGAATCCAGCATTTTTGGAGTTTGACTCATACTAGAGACTAAAAGCCAGGATGTCTTGGCCTGTGAGGCCTCCAACTTTATGGAAGTGAAAATTTAAATGGCTAAATTGCACCCCTTTAAAAAATGAAAATGGACTCTATAAAGCATTTGACTTTCTAAAATAACTTGAAGGTCCCATGGCATGAACATTTCACTTTATGAGGTTTTTTAACATTAATATAAGTTCCCCTAGCCTGCCTATGGTCCCCCAGTGGCTAGAAATGGCGATAGGTGTAAACCAAGCCCTGGGTATCCTGCTCTGCCTTTGAGAAAATGAAAGCTCAGATGGGCCGATCTGGAATCGTCCCCTTATGACGTCATAAGGAGGAAGGTTACCTCCCCTTTCTCTGCTTTGCCCGCCCAGAGAATTTGGCCCGCCCATGAGAAAGAGACATCATGGCTTGAAAACAAGCGAAGCATGGCAGTTGGTCATTGTGTAAATGCAGCATATAGGGCTTTTGTATTTGTATATAAATGATGTGCTTTTGCACTGCTAGCAAACAGACTGTGTGATCCCTCATGTATTGGTTCATACACACAATCCTCATAAGCACCAAACATAAGCTGCCTGAGCTTATCACCTATGATCTCAATAGCCATACAATAACACAGAGCAGAGAGATAAGGGAAAATCAGTTCAACCATTTTAAAGATTAGTGTTGACATTTTAGATGATGTTTTCCCATGAACTGCAAGTTCGTTTTCATCATGTCACATTGTTATATCACCGTATCTTTACTTCCTGCTCCTTACTCGCTATCTGGAATGACTCATGAGGACTTTTTCTTGTCATGATGTTTAAATCAGAAACAGGGAGGGTTATTGCCAAGTAAGTTTTCACATATAGACGTATATTTGACGTTGTGTTTCATGCATAACAATTAACAGTAAGTATACAACCTAAGTGAAAAAGCTTTTCTTTTTTTAAGTTAATCAAAGGCGTATTTATAAACGTAACTTATATTAATTTATGATCAATATCATTAACAGGGGCCACACAAAATCTGCAGAATCCACAGATTTTCGTTCTCGATTAATGCTGAAAAAAAAAAATCAGTTTGGGATCTGTTTTGGGTTTGTTTATCAGTCTTGCAATTTACACTTGAGGCAACAGCAGAACATAGCGGTCATCAGGGCTGGACGGGCCATCTGGCAGACCTGGACACTTTACAGGTGGGGCAACGTGTCCTTTTAGATGACACAACTGTCTTTTTATGGTTGTTTTTGTCTGACTGGCCCATAGTACAGGTAGCTTGGAGCATTGTTTTTTTTTTCTTAATTGACACTGGGCTGGCCCATTCACATCTTTAAATCCCTCACCCTTTGGTCTTCATTAAACAGCATCTGCAAAAAAAGAGTGCCAAAATGGATAAGACAAAACACAGGGGCGTGGAGAAATTGCAGGCCAAAAAAAGAAAGGCACTTCAGGCAGATTAGTGGCGTCATTAGGCCTGGGCGTCCGGCACTTTGCAGATTACAGACAATCAAACAAGTTTCCTCATTTTGTTGATAACAATCTTAGAGTCATCCCATTTCTTACTAAATGTATTTGCTGCTGCAAATAGTATTCATTTTTAGGAAACAGGTTTTTGTTGTGGCTGTGCTTTAGACTAAACTGAGTGTATTTTCATCCCTGTTGGGCAGAAACCTTTTATCTTCATATTTTGTAATTGTATTTATATTCATAAATCAATGCTATTGGTCATCCTTTACATCTGTCCGTGGGTTTTACAAATATTTAAACAGTGACAAGGCAATTTCGTCTGACTTTGTCTGAGGTAAATAGGTCAATAAAATGTTTTCAAATTACCCTTTTTTTGATTTCCTGAAAAACTAAGGTTTTTGACATACAAGATTTCTATCCCGACAGCGGGATATAGGACGTAAGCCAAACAGGATTGGGTGATTTGGGGTGTCATGGACATCAGGGACAGGGAAATCATCCATCATGAAAGAAACTGCAGCTTGAGTCATGACATACAGTAGTATCTGTCCCACTAGGAGCTTGTAGAGGAAATACCACTACACAAAGAGAGATCTATACAGATGATCTTTGGCACCCAAATCACAAATCAAAAGGCAGCTTGCAGTGTTTTTTTCCCTGCTGTTATGATGTTTGGGGAAAGACATAAACAAGGTCACCAGCTGGTGTAAATCTTAGATTTAAGATATACTAACTTGATCAAATCATATGCTTGATTTATTCTTCTCCTTATAGCAACTGACAACAAACAAGAATGGTGTTTTCAGTGTTTTCATCTGAACTGAACGTTCATGGGAGAATCATGAGCCTCAAGGTAACCTTGGAATTTATAACAGACCATAACCAGAGGGTGTACACTTAAGCAACGAATGTCTATCGACCAGTGTTTTAAAATGAAATACACTGCCACCTATCAAAGCCCAGTAACAACCCTGCTTGTCCATGTAGAAATGAATAACAATGTTTACTGGTGCTGTGCATTAACTGGTGCAGTCTGGCTGTGAGAGCTACCTGGGAAGATGATGCACATTGCGGGGCCATTATGGTGTCAATGATGGTCATGACTCCCACTAGGTCTTTGCAAACAAATGGCGTTGTGGGTTAATATGGTGGATGTTTGCTGGAAAAAGCACAGCAGCCACAATACACAAAAGGTCTGTAAGGACCAGGAACTATAAATGGTAAATAACACTTGGAACAAAAGCTGCTTAGGTTGGAATGATGCCTGATCTGTTGCTAACAGGGAGTCATTACAGACAATTTAACAGACATCTTGGGAAGTGCACCTTCATCCTTTTTGCGGTGGTGGAAGAAGTATTCAGATCCTTTACTTAAAGGTACAAATACCAGACTGTAAAAATACTCAAAACAGTTCTGTCAATCAACTAAGTTTTTAATTGACTAATCATTTCAGCTGGACTTGTAGGCCTTTATATTCTTAGTTTAATTTATAACAAAACTTATACAAAAACGTACATTATTAATCTCTGAAATGTAGTGGAGTAGAAGTAGAAAGTAGCATGAAAAGAAAAGACTCAAATGTGTACTTAAGTGCTGCACTTGAGTCAATGTACTTAGTTACATTCCACTACTGCCTTTTTGGCCTCTGGCTGCTGCTTCTCCCAACCTCCCTGCTTTTGCCCCCCCCGCCCCCTGTACTTTCATTACACTAACGCTGGAGGCTGTATCAGTGGTAACACAACTTTATCTTCCATAAACAAAATAGGCTGTTTGAGACTTGAGTTGGCAGCTGTTCTGGAAATGCAATTCCTGTACAAGCTCATACAGTCTCTGCTTCTCTCTGTGTCTCAGAGACACAAACATGTTTTAAATTTGCTCCCCTAATTCTCCCCTCCACCACTGACAGGCCAGGCACACTAGGAAGAGTGATGCCATAACGGCTCTGACAACTGCACACTGTTCCAACACCTTGCCATACATCTGTCACCTGGTAAACATGCACTCTCCAGTGACTTTTCGGGTAATTGCCACATTGTGACTGCCTTGATTTGCATAACTCAATTTCATAAATCAGACAGTGAATTGGAAATTCCTGTGACAGTTATTGTACCACCAAGTCTGGGTTGCAACTGTCCTCGGTGACTACACCAAGCAAACGCATGCAGTACATGTGTGTGACTTAGAGAGATGTGCATTATAGCCTGCCTGTCCTCACCAGAAAACTGCCATATGGGTCGATTATGCAAGCAGCTCATGACGACCAACAATTTTGTTTCTGAAAGTCGGCGACCCTCATGCCTATATAATTATCGCGAGAGCAAACGAGTGAGGTGATAAAGTAGCAGAACGCCAATTTCTGTATAAGGAGGTAGGCTGCAGTGGTAAAAACTAAAAGTCAACTGTCTGAACAACCAAGTTTTACTTATGAGAACCTAACACAGGATTTTAAACCTTGGTTGTGGTTTTCAGTTTTGTAACTTCCTGTTTTATTTTTGACAACTCATTCTCTGTGTGTTTTGCTTGCTTCCTGATACCCTGCTAGTTTTTCGCTGTTTTGTTTTCAAGATCCTACTTGTGTATGTTTGCGTGCTATACTTCTGTATATAATGTCCTATGTTCTGTTCACTATTTTACCCCGTTTACACGTACATGGTTATTTTGAAAAACTGAGACATTTCCCTTCGCTTGTGTCCATTTACACGCAAGCGGAGAATTCGCCTCTGAAAACGATTGTTTCTGAAAACGATTGTTTCTAAAAACTCCGGCCAGAGTGGAGATTTTGGAAAGCTTTGTTTGCCCGTTTGCATGTAAACTGAGACAAACGGAGGTTTAGGCAGCCGAGGAAGGGAGGAAGAGAAGAGAGAGGAAGTGATTCGTTGCCGTTGTTGCTATTTTCGGGATTCTGATTGGCTAACGTGGGCTTGAGCTTCTCGTTACACTGCCACCTACAGGTTTGGTGTGCTCTTGACGGCATATACACAGGTACGTGTAAACGAACACTTTTCTGAAAAGTGACAGCGGAGAGGTTGAAATGTCCATTTATGAAAATAGCCGGCCACGTGTAAACGTAGCATTTGTCTACACCTGCATCTGCTCCTGGTTGTGTCATGCGTTTGGGTCCAGAACTCTTTTTCTCCTGCCTTAGCACTCAGCCAGTTGTGACAGACTTTCATTTAGGAGACCATGGTTCAAACAACAGAGTTTTAGTTATGAATTTTACTGACATAAGTGAAATTTTGTCCTCATTTTAACGTGACTTATTTCAAGGCAATCCTTGATGTTTTACCAACCCCAATAATAATAGTATTTTTGTTGCCTAAATGTTCATTATGAAAATCTGAAATTGTACATTATGTATATAATGGAAAATACCTCCCTAATCATGCACCCAACATCACTCGTAGTCTAACCACATCCACTGGTAATATGTAATTGTGCAACAGGAATGAAAGTGTAAAAACATTGGAGAGCACCGTGTTGTAAAAGAATAGCACCATTATCTATGTAGGAACACTTTATGGCTATTGATCTATTGCGCCAGTGCATGCTGGGAGGTTTAGCAACACACCTACCTCATGTCACGGCAATCACATAATCATTCATCCAATCGTATGAATGCTGATAATGATTTTTCCACTCATTTGCCTTGATTTCAAAATAAGACTGCACTGTTCAAATCAATCCTCAAAACTGCATCTAAAGATCCAAATTAGCTGCATGAGACTAAAGAGGATTATTTCCCCCTCGACTACATTTACACAAATAAACACAATGCATAAATTGAAAAAGAGCACAAATATTATCCTAGAAATCTAGACGCACCCTAGTGGCAGCAAATTTATTTCGCAGCTAGGGGGGTCTAGGCACTCTCCATTGGTTTGCGAGCTGGAAACACCAAACTCTAGTCAGGCCAATCACATCGTGTATAGATTCGGTGGGCGGGCTTATGGCTGCTGCTGCTGGGAATAGCGGTCTTCTGTAAGACTTGGAGTTAAGCTTTTCTTTGAGAAAAGAACAAAGAACGGCACTGAAATCATTCTTAAAAAAGGAAGATGTGTTCGGAGTTTTGCCGACCAGATACGGCAAAAGTTTAATCTATCAACGAGCTCCGCTACCTTCTTCGTTGCTCAACTGTTTATCCCGCCCCTCAGATTGAGCTCCGTCAATGGTGAGTTCCCAGACCCAACATCTTGATGTGGGTCTGGCTTGTCAGGATACACAAACATATTTATCAGGATGGACTTCTGATTGAGAAGGGCAGCTGTGGCTCAAGTGGTACAGCGTGTTGGCCATGAATCATGCAGTAGTTTTAGTGGTATGACCTCTGGTTCGTCCTGTCTTAATGCAACAAACGTGTCCTTGGGCAATACATTGAACCACAAATTGCACATTATTGAGGTCTATCAGAAATATCCTTTTCACACTACTGGAGAAAGCACACTCACAGTCCTTCCTGCATATTTCCATTTGGTCTCCATTATCACTGCATCAGATTGTACATACACTTCTTACATGGGTTTCACCTGTAGTTAGAATGTAGCCTGTTCACTGACTAAATGAGAAACTGTTCACACGGGCAGGTTTTCAATGGAACAAAATCAAAAAGACAAAAGAAAAGGAAGCAGTGATTGCACCTGCAGTTGGTCGTTACCCAAGCAGGATCATTACCAGGGCATTGCTGATTCATGGCGGAAAAAATTGAGTGGAGAATGTTAATGATTAAACATTACCCTTAAACAACTGTCGCCAAGGTGCTGTTGGGGAAGGCACAAATGTTCCAGTCGAGTAACTAATTGATGCAGAGCAAAACACTGGTTGGTCCAAGATGCTCCAAGGTATGGTTGTGTGAATGCTGCATCAGTATAAGTGTTTACTGAAAAGAGCATATTCAGCAAGCCTTCCCTGGATTAATAAAAGTTGCAGTGGCTTTGTAATGTACATATTATTGCCATAGACGTAACCTGTGGGGGAAAGACAGTTCAGTAATCTATCCCTGGAGAAATAAAGACAGCTGCAGAAAAACTTAATGTCAGGGCTGGTTTTAGTCTGCTATATTAATGTGGGCTGGTAGAAGTAATGGTGGGCAATTTATACAGTTCAAATCCCTGGCCAGATGGCACAGAAATCTGGCTAAATGACAGCTGCCAACCAGAGGGTTGTCAGAGTCAAGATCATATGCAAGCTCCTGCCATTGGGCCTTCAGTCTCTTTAGTGTGTGTGTGTGTGTGTGTGTGTGTGTGTGTGTGTGTGTGTGTGTGTGTGTGGTGTGTTTTAAGATTGGTTTAAATGCAGAAGATTAATTTCCCCATTGGGATTAATAAAGTAGCCTGCCTATTCTATTTCATTCTATGCTAATTTATGAAGAACAATTTGAAGGAGGGAAATAGGGAGGTTGTGAAGCAGCATTTCTATGTTTGTTGCTACCCCATAATTTGAGTCAGTGGAGAGCAGATTGATTTCCCCTAAAACAAAAGAAATCCTTCATCAAGATTTTAACATAATCAACTCCATAACATGTCTCTTCATTAGTTAAGCTTAATTTATATACAGTATATAGTTTATTGACCATTCAGCATTGTCACAGCATCATAAAGACGAGAGTCATTAAAATCTATCTATCTATATATCCATCTTTCTATCTTATTTGTCTCCTGATTTCCTTGGCAACAATTGGCAAATAAATCCATCCATGTCTAATGTATTTCTTATTGATTGCTAATGGGACAAGATCACTAAATTCCTCTATCTTCAATAAACATGGTGTGATGATAGGGGGTTAGGACTCGTGACTGTGGGTCCGCACCAAAACCTCGCTGGCATATGCTGTGGTGCAGGCGGAGTAGGGCAGAGCCATTTAAAAGGCATTTACTCCAGATGTCACACTCACATAGAGTGGTGGAAGCAGTGTGTACCTCACCTACCCTTAATGGTCTGCTTCAGAGCTTTGTGTGTTTGTGCCTGAACACAACAAGAAGAGGGGGTGGGCAGTGGGTGATTATGCAGGTGGGCTGTAGGCTGCCCACCCAATCAGAAGTTAGAAATGATACTGGTATTTTCTGTGCTATATTTTCCACTGGCTGAACCCCTGCCCGTGGCCACTGCCAGCCTTGGTTAATGTACTTGCCTGCTTACACATTAGCTTTCACTAAAGCACTAGAACTCTAGAGAGAGGATCAGCACCAAGGACAGCACCAGAGTGTGAGCACACTCTGGTGCTGTAGCGGGTTTAACCTGTCTGACTGCTTAGCCTACAAGCTGTTTGTGCTTTCAAACTGTATGTTTTCAATTTTAATATTTCAAGAGAAGTTAAGTCAAGTCACTTTTATTTATATACGCTGATATCACAAATTTACCCCAAGGGGCTTTAAAATCTGTACAGCATACGATAGATGTCCATCGACCCTGGATTCTGATTCTTTGAAGGAAAAACTCCCTCAAAAAAACCTTTAATGGAGAAAAGAATTTAGAAATATCCAACAGACAGACATGCAATAGATGTGTGTACTGAATAGACCAACATACTAAAATCACAGTATAGATAATCACAATAACAAAAAAAGATACTACGCACTTAATGTGCTACTTGTGAACGGGACTTTGTTTTTATGTAACCTGTAACTATAACTAGATTGGATTAATTTGATTTTTATTTGACATGGACATCACGTTACATTGGACGAACCAGATGCACTGAGTGTTTTAGCACACATGGTTAATTTTCAACACCTAGCCACGGGATACTTTTTAAAAGTTAGTTAATGATGTTCTCCACACCATTTTATAAAACCTAGCCATAATGGGAAATACAGAGAGTTTTGTGGAGCTCAATTAGCTTTGTATGAACTCATTTAGCAATGGCTTGAATGTAACGGACGTACATTAATATAAAATAGTCGCGCACTACAGCTTTAAAGTGAAACACAAAGTTTTCAGAGTTCGCCGTCTGTAGAGAAATTGAAGCCCTCTCTTCAGACTGTGCCTATTACACTGCAACTGATTATGGTGATGGTATCAGTCAAACTGCACGGCTGCATCAACCCCCTCCAGCTGAACCTTGCCACATGCTGAGGCCTGGGCTCCTCTCTGCTCCCTCACAATATGGCTACCTGGTGCGCTGTGCACACACAGACATCAATTAGAGAAAGGTTACCTTGTGCTGCTGCTGGCTGATTGTCTTCCTGGCTCCAAAAGAGGCAGATAGGGAAAATGTGAGTGGAAGAGAAGACTTCTGTGGTCAATTTAATTTCACCCTCTTACCGACAATCTACCCCCACCCCAGCAAACATCACCACAATCACAACCACTCCGTCTATTTTCAAAATCCAGCCAAATGTTTGATTTTCAAAAAGGTCACCTTCCAGCTCTGCCGTTGCTTTCTGATTCTTCCTAACCAATAAGAGAATAGACACACAATATGTACCTGGGAACTGGGGGAAGGTGGGCTTTTTCCAAAATGCAAATCTAAGTCTGAGCAATAAACAGCCTTGGGTTTCCAATGGTATTATTTAATTAAGTGTGGAGGAATGGGGTTCAACATTTGTTTGGGAGAGGGGTTGTGTTTATGCCACTGGATATTTACTGGAGCAGTGGGGGTTAAACTCTTAAGCCTGTCTTCTTCTTTGTTCATCAGATTAGACTTCCGTGCCACCACCACCAGACAACTGTTAAAACTGGCATCTAAGTATTAATTATGGAAAAGTAGCATTTGTAGCAAGGTTGGAGGGTTGTGCATGTACATGTGTTTGTATTTTTTCCTGTGGCAGTGTGTGTGTGTGTGTGTATATCTGTGCCTGTGTGTGTTCCTGCAGGAATATGAGGGTAAGCACTAACGAGACTTTTTCATCATCCTGTTTGTGCAACCCATTTCCAACAGCTAGAGGGTCATCCACACACATTTTTTTTAAATATACTTTTCTTCAGTGATAGTCAGGGTGCTTTGAAAACATTTTGTGTTTAATTTAAACTACAAAGTATTACAGTACCATTCAGGATTGCACTTGATGTAAGTCAGGGGACTCACAAGAGGCAGATTTAAATTAAAAATGCAAGCTCACAAACGTCTGGATCCTGTTTGTCCTGACAAATAGCATTTCAGTATACCTTCCCATTCAAATTCCACACATCCAGTTGCCCTCTTAATACTGAATAATATTAAAATTGGTCACTTTTCACTACAACACAATGGTTAAACAATCATTTATTAATCGATAGTCACAACTAGGTTTGTGCTGCCGAGCAGTGAACTCCATGGTATCTTTTTTTTTTATTTGCAACAGATCCACATATCTAAACAACAGGTCAATGACTCCCAAAACAACACATATGACAGTACGGTTGCCCTTTAAACATGCAACCATAATAACTGACCGCAATGGAAATTTGAATCAAGTGACTGTTGTATTTCAATTAATGGGTGGAGTATTAAACATGTTGTGAAACGGAACTAGTTAAGTTTACGCAACAAAAATACAGGACTTGGTTAAAAATGAGTTACGTAAAACTACTAAAATGAGGACGTAACAAAAACAAAAAAAACAATTTCTTGTTTGAGTTTTGTCAAATTACATTCAATTTCTAAATATTCTATAGATTTCATTTTAGCTTTGGGGTGTATTTTATTTATTATTTATTTTTTGGGAGGAGGGATATCCAAGAAACCATAAAGAGGAGACATCAGGTGAGAGAAAGCAGTAAGATCTTACACTCAAAAGAATGGGAACACAGCAAATGAAAGGGAGTGGGTGGGATTTGAAAAAGATTAAAAGGATTGAGGCAGAGGCAGAACAGAATAAAGCCCAAGAAGCTGACATGGCAGCAAGATTTTCATGTGAGCCAGTGCAGATCAAAAGTTATTGCAAAAAGAAAGAAGAAGAAAGAACAATAAATTATGAGAAGAGAAGTTAGGATGAGAAGGATGACAGCAGAGGACTTAGAACTGAAGAGGGGCAGCAACCCACGGGGCGACATCGGGTGGACAGCAGAGGTCCACGTCAGCGGATGCGGGACAGAAAAGGACAAGTGGGGGACACATCTGTGTGGACGCAGCCAGCCGTGTGTGACCGATGCTCCATGAGGTCACCTGTCAGCAGTGGGGACTGCTGGGAACAGGGGCAAGGGCAGCACCACAGGAGGCAGGTACCAAGACAGTTGTAGAGGGGTGGGTGGGGGGTGGGGGGAGTAGGGGAACAAAGGGTGAGGGGAAATAAATGCAAGCGGAATGGGAAACGCATCAAACTAAAGGATTCTGGGCAAGAGGTAGAATGGGAGTAATTAGCCTCCCATAAAGTTGAAAACAAATGTGTCCCCTTCAGTAATTTCAGTGTTCCCTCCAAAACGCAGGAGACTTTAAAGGCAGCTACACACCGGGCGGATAATCGGCCGTTGGACAGTCTGGCGAGGACAGTGACTCGAGTTTGTTCGGTGTGTTCTGTGCCGTCGTCCGTTGGAGGAGCTGTCGGCCTTCATTTGGGCCGACCTGACATGTTCAGTCGGAGACAGGGCAGTCGGGACTCACCCGGAAATGGCGAGCGGGATGAGTGTGACTAAGCCTCTCAAAATCTGACGAAAATCTTTTAAACTGACCTTTGTCGATCTGAAATGAAGACAGATTCAGCAACTGCATGGCCTATTTCTCGCTGAAAATGTTTTCAGAAACACGTTTCAGTGAACTATTTTAGTACAATATGAGATAGTATTCTGAATGAGTAATGGCCAGTTGAAAAATCCAAAATCCGGAAGCAGCAGCCAGACCCAGGTGACGCGTTCGTCCAATCAGCTGCCGGTTTTCATTTTTTGGGCGACAATACAGATTAGCGCCGCCTGCTGTTATGGAGACGTATTACGTCTCGTTGCTTTGGTGTGTTCCGAGGCACTTTTTTGACCAACTCGGGGAGACTCCAACTGTCTTTTCTGCAAACGGTGTACGCCATCTGGTTGGACTGCAACGGCCTTAAGGCTATGTTTAGACAGAAACGATCTGAAGAGAAAATGCAAAAGTGGCATTGCATTCTCACTTTTTATTCCGCGTTTAGACGAGAGTTTTGGGGGGGGGAAATCTGTGTGCATATGGTGACGCAAAAGTGTGTGAAACTCGATGTAGTATGCACACCAGGCAGCTAGGTGGTAGTGTGAAGCACTGCCACACAACACCACCAAGTCTGCGCACCTGCGTAGAACCTTCCTTCTTCTACTTCGCTCCTTAGTAGCGCAAAACCAAAACATGGCGAAGTGAACAACAAAAGCTGACAATTTTGTCTGGACAGACGAGGAGGTGGAGTTGCATGTTTGTCTGATTATGACCGACACAGTCGACCGTGATAAGCCACAGCACAGCACCCATGGGAAGCAGACCATCTCTCTCTCTCTCTCTCTCTCTCTAACGTTGTAGCCTACTCTGACTCAAATGAATAGCCTACATATGGTCATCGAACTATAACAACCTTATCCACATTGTCGTAATCATTTAAATATTGAGCCATTACATTGAAAATCTTTTAGATAACAAGAGCCTTTTTCTGTAGCCTACTCCGTAACAACAGACTACCTGGATGCCTTTTTCTCGTCTCTCTCCACACCGCTGTCTTTAGACTTTTGCATTTTTAGACGGGAACGGGACAGTGGAGCGTTTAAGATTTCCACTCTGGTGGGGTGGTTTCACTTTTTTGCGTTTTTAAGCCCCCAAAACTCCATCGCCGTATAAACAAAAGGCACATCTGATAAAATATTTTGTCGTTTTCACCCGCGAGCGTCATCGTGCAAACAGGGCCTTAATAGAGGTGAACTCACTAAAGTGAACACAACCGCTGTGTGTGCACAGCTCGAAGGTGCTCACCAGTGTCTGCTCCACCTCCACTACAGATTTTGAATTCAACTCCGGACAACACATTATAGTATACGATACAACAAAGTGGCGTTTCTGAAAAGGCTGCAGGATGATCTGGGTTTCTATGGCAACCAAGATCAACAAGTCCTCCAAACCATAGAACAATGTTGGTCGTTTATTCCTACCCTCTTTACGACCCACAGGAGCAGTTCATGAAATAGCGCTCCTAGCGGTGGCAGGAAATACAGCCTTATATCTAAACCAGACAACGTAATGGTCGCGGTTTTAAACACGTCATTAACGTTGTGAATCAGTCACAGTTTGGTTAAGGCACAAAAAATACTTATACTTTAGGCACCAAAACTAATTAGTTAAGTTTAGAAAAAGATTAACCTTCAATCAACAAGGTATGGGTTAAAAAGCAGACACTACGTGACGTAGCTCCGTTTAAATTTAAAAAAGTACTCACCGTTTACCTTTTTTTTTTTTTTTCAACCAGGACTCAAGCCCCGGTCTCCCTGGTAAATGGTCTGTGTGTGTTTGACCCCTCCTCCGCCCCAACCTACCTCCTTACGCGGAAATGTGGCGCACTTATACTTCATCACCTTGCTTTCGGCTTTGCTCCTATCAGAACTACTATGGCCACTAGAGGGCACTGTCACTATGAACATAAATATAGGTCATAAATTGCTGCTTGAACAAACGACGATGTGGCTGTTTTTCGGGGAAGGACGGTCTCCCACAGACTGAAAATGGGGCATTCAGGTGGTGTTCAATAGTCAAGTTGGAATTTTCCAAGTTAGGAAGATGCATTGAATAAACAAAAAAGTGGTAAATACCAGTAGTAAACTCTGACAGTTTTCACTTTTGCACCACGAGTTTTAGCATTTTATTTCAACACATGATGGATCACCCCCACTAATTTACATATGTCGCTCAGAGCTGCGTCCCAAGTTTAATTGCTCTGATTTGTTAGAGGTTCATCCAATTGCACCCAGAGGCATCTTGGTCCCCTTGTCAATAGAAAATGAACTGAGAGGTTTCAGACTAATTGTATGTATACATGAATATCACTTTGTTGCGTCTTTTGTCGCTGGTTCAAGTCCCCATATGGACCAAAGTACGGTGGTGGACTGGTAGCTGGAGAGTCGCCAGTTCACCTCCTGGGCACTGCCAAGGTGCTCTTGAGCAAGGCACCGAACCAACAGCTCGAGGCACCTTTCCATCCTCCATCCTCACTCTGACTTCTCTCCATTAGTGCATGTATAGGTACTGAGCATGTGTGTATAATTCAGGCCTGTGTGTAATGTGAAAACATTGTAATTTCCCCTTGGGGGACTAATAAAGTATACATTATTATTATGAATACAGATTATGCATGCTACTCAATGGAACTAATTAACAGTGAAACACAAAGGACATATTTCTGGGGGCACAAAAAATAAACACCCCACAATATTGGAATGTGGTGCCTGTAAGGGCAGCACACGCAATTTATTTCCTTTCATATTAAATATTCAGTGAAGCACTTCTAGTATTTGAATTGCTAATAAATTGCTAATAATTTAATATAATTAGCAGCAGCAAAACAACATTGCTGCTCTGAGACAATTGAGTAGCATTATGAGTGGACATTTTCACTTAGTGAATTGATATTTAAAGAAGTGTTACATGGCTACAGGTCAGCTTTTGTTTGTTTTTTTTTATTTGTTTTTTTAAATTTATAAGTCTCCCATATTTGGTTTTACCATAAGCAGGGCTTAATTTGAGCCGGAACACGCTGGAACATGTTCCGGCACCTCCGACGTTGGATCCGGAACCTTTTTTATTGGATCCGACACCTCCTGTGTCACTATGAAAAATGAATCGCCTAAATGAAAAAAAAATGAATTACTGTTTGTGTAGTGTTATCTGTCTTGTTAGTCTTTATTCCCCATTGAAGTTCCACAAAAATCTTGTGTTTGCATTTTCAATGCGTTTTGAGGTGAATTTTCAGGGTAAGACGGAGGGGGGAGAGGGACGGAGGGAGGGAGGGGAGGCACTTCAACAGCGCGGCGCTGCACTTCAAGTGACACAGTCGGTTGTGCTGGTTGAGATTGCTGTTAGCCTCGTTTCACTCAGGGGAAAAATGTCAAAAAGACAACAAAGTTTGCTTAACTTGTTCAAATATGCTGGCCAGTCGGATCCCAAACAAGCAAAAATCATTTTTCGTACCCATGTAGTGCATGTTCTGAAATTAAAATAAACATTGCCCTGATGTACACACAGCGTTGTTTAGGTTTTTTAGTCAGAGAAGCTACGTAGGCAGTGTAACTTTTTTTTTTGTTCCGTTACCTCCAACACCCATTTTGAGTCGCCGGATCCACCCCCCCTTTACGCTCCGGGACCTCCCACTTTACAAATTAAGCACTGACTATAAGCAATACATCTGTAAAAATCTCCTCATGCATGTGCCTGTATCTCTGCTCATCAGGTTAGAACATGTGCAACTATGATTAATAATTACAAGTGCTGTAAGTTAAACGCATTATTAACGGCGTTAACGCAAACCCATTTTAATGGCGTCAATGTTTTTATCGCGAGATTAATGTCTTCTTGGCCTAGCAAACTTTGTAGTTTTTTTTCCACATGCCGTTGCAACAACTAGTAACGTTAGAAAAACTACACCACCACACCGGATTTAGCTAGACCGGAAACAAAACAGCCGCCGCACACACTTGTTTGGGCTTGCGAGCCGGCCAAAGAGTAGTAGGCTAACGTTACGTTTTGAGTGGATGGCGAGCGCGAGACGCCGAAATGGATGCCAATAAGATTCTGAATGGAAAGTTTACTTTTAAAAAGTTGCCCAATGGTTCCACTGACAAGACCAAAGTGATCTGTGTGTTTTGTCATTGTGAACTGAGCCATCATCGCAGCACGTCCAGTCTGAAATACCACTTGATGGCCAAGCACACAGCTGATGCCAATTCTCCGCCCAATCGTCAAAGCCAGGCGACAAAAGCACAAAGCAAGCCGATCCACTTTTTCATGTTGATAAGAGCATTAAAATGAGAATAAATGGGACAAAAGAAATCTAGGGACATCGCTAATAATTACGTTAGGAAGCTCATTGCTTACTAATCTTCATTTTGCTTCACACATAAAATGCCCCACAGAGACCTGGAGAAAATGCAGTGTGAGTGCAGCAGGCATTGTTGCTACTACAGGTGGGTTGGCGGCTGTGCAAACCTCCTGCAGCAGACCTGGCTGAGGCAGAGAGCTCCTCTGGGGAAGAGGGGGGTGATAAAGTGGCTGAGTGCTCTGGCCTACCTGTGACCAGTTTTTGCTGACTGGCCGCATGACAAAGTGATAGTGGAAAAGTGGAAAACAACATCTGTTTTTTTTTTTTCACAGAAAAACATGGAGGGTGTTACAGTGGCAAAGGAAAGGGTGTCATTTACAAAGTGCTTGTAAAGAAATCATCAAGAAATACATGCTATGTTTTGTTACTGGTTCATTGATCTAATGTAATATATTGTCATGTGTTGCACCATTATGTTCACCTATTTGAAAACTTAACACAAATTACGAAAAAAACAAAAACAAGACATGTTTGGAAATAAATGTGATCTAACCATCTATGTGGAAAAAAAGATCTAATGTAGAGGCAAGGACTCAAAGAGGATAAAAGTACTGTTTGAAATGTGCGTAAGTGGCAAAGGGGATGTTGATAATGTATTCCTTAACATATTTTTATGTGCACAATTTATAATTCTCTTTTGGGAAATGTACTGAATTTGAGGCAGGAGTGGTTTAAATTTAAAAGACTCTAACATAGCCACTGATGTTTAAGCGTTAATGTGTGAGCTGACTGCAGGCAGTAAAGTTTAATGTTTATGGTTAGCACAGTTGGCTGATTCAGAAAGTTGGCCCACAGCAGCAGAATCAGTACAGCTGGTGCTAATGGACTACAAAGGTGAAGTCAATTACAAGTATTTAGGTTGCGGGTTGTCCCTTTACCAGTTACAGACTGTAAGCTACTGATATCCTGAGGTTTTGAGCACATCAAGAAAGACCAAATCATGTTTATCTCTGCAAACCACACATTGGGTACATGAAAATATCTTTAGCAAGCTAAATAAAAAGTAACTCCGTGCTAGACTGGGAGGAGCAATAAACATAGCTGCACTGGCCTTAAATGGTCAAACCCAAAATCAACGACACTCGGTTACGTAACTGATGCACAGGTTGTGAAAAAAAGCATGTTCTCCCCACTAGTTGACAGTGTAAGGACGATAATTAGATGGGTGCACTAACTCTATAATGTCACTCCGCGAGTTTGCTAAAAACTAGTCTAAATCGATGAAGTTTCATTTCCGGTATTGTTCAGGTGCCGCCGGATGTCCCTCATTTCGGCCAGATGTTCCACACCTTCCACTTTCTTTGTTTTGGCATTCAAACCTTTGATAGATTTCTGAGGTGTGTCTGTTGACGCTGCAGATGTTCGTTATGTTAACCTGGAACACCTGAGTGTTCCCAGGTTATTTTAGCCAGCTCTCTCTGCCTGCTGCTGGTTGCTGCTTTTCCATCTATCCCTGTTCCTTTGTTGGTTTGGGTTGATCATGTGGTTTTAGGTTATTTCAATGCTTTAAATTCACAAACATCATCACTCATGCACATTTACACCACTGACTATACTGACAACCACACCCCACACCTTTAATAATCATTTAATTTGGCCTGATTTGGTTTGATTTGGTTAAAAAGTATATTTTTGTCAAACGTAACCATGGTGTGTCTCCTACTTGTTGTGGCCTAAGAGCGGGGTTGTGACAAAAGACTCAAAGGTTAAAGTTATGTGGCCCAGGAAAAAAGTCAGCATGTTGACCTCTTGATGATCCATGGAAATGAAGGAGCAGCACTGGTCCTTTTTTGCAGGGTAGCTAGTTATCCCAGATTGTTCTCATTCTGACCTAACCAAAGAGAATAAAGAGGACAACAGTTTTGCTTACATAATGCAATGTCTCTCCAAGACATACACAGTGAATATTCCAAACCTGAATGTAACCTGTAACCCCACAACATAATGGTTGTGATTTAAAATCTATTGCATTAGAGCAAATAAACCTACTGTTGAATCCATTGCTTACAATTCTGTTTTGGGGTTTTTGGTTTTAGAAAGGCCCAAAACATGAACCTCCAAACAATACAATCTCATACACACCACACTGACACGTTGACAAATCCATGAGTCTGCCATGTTTACTTACTGTTGTTCAGCATCTGTATGATTGGACATCCCATCCCCAATAACTTTATGAAAATATGTCCCTTTTTAAATTATTATATATTACACCTACTTACATTTACATTGCATCACTTGTACTCAGTGACTACAACAAAACTCATACAATATGGGCAAAATTGGGGGGAGTTTGATTTTTCTCTCAAGTCTATGCATATGTATACTTTATGTAACCAACTCAATATTTGCGCCCTATGCAGACGTTCTCTTAATAAAAAGGAAAAACAATTTGGCTGCCAGTTGCTGTCACAGAAGGTAGCACATCATCGCATCAGGAACACCACTCTAACAGGAACAGCACAATACTCTCAACGCTAGTGGGACGTATCATTAGTGCCTGAGTGAAAACAGCACTGGGTAGGCATGCACACTTTACTCTCTTCAAACTAGAGAGTAATACTGTGAGAAACCTAATAATAAAACTAAAAGAAAAAAATGTAAATACACCTAAAGTTCATCTGGTTTTAACATCATTCCACCATTTATTTATTTTTTTTTTGTACTTGCAACCTTTTAAATGTACTGTATTCTTTTTATTGTTCAGAAAGTAAACATCTTTTTGGAGAATTGAAGCTCATTCTTGACCTTTTTAAACAGTCTGTTTGACTAAATAATAAAAATCTAACTGAAAGGTCAACATTATAGTTTTTTTTATCAGAGCTTTCAACCGCATGTCAGCATTTTCATCAGTAAATAAGCTAAAATCATTGTGTTAGATTTCAATTTGCATTTACATGGGCATTCAGCTGTGTTTATGTAAACTGTGGAGAAAATTGAAGAACACTTGATTTGTCTAAATCCAAATGCTGAAGCCTTACAGTACATTAGCTGTGGCTGAATTTAAAGGTATACAAAGCAGCATTTTTCTAAAGAACAATGTATAGACTCATACAAAAGTAATCTCTCTCAATCATGACTTATGACCCACGTTTAGTGTGTAGCAGTGTCTGGGTCTGCAGAGTCACGCTATTCTCTGCCTGTACTTTTTTTCTTCTTCTTATTTGTACTTGACGTTTATGGGCGTCAACCATAGTCTCTAGGCCCCTCGTGGGTGTATTACCCCCCCACCGCCAATAACAGCCGGCAGGGTGTGCAGCCTGTTCACATTGATGTGTGTTTATGCTACCTCTGTTTGACCGACATATAGGCTTATACACAAGCAGTGACAGGATCCACACAAAATCGGGCAATGAGGCACCTTCCTGCAGGGTTCGGTTAAAGTGCTCATATTATGCTCATTTTCAGGTTCATAATTATATCTAGAGGTAGTACCAGAATAGGATTACATGGTTTGATTTTCAAAAAAACACCGTCTTTTGTTGTACTGCACATTGCTGCAGCTCTTCTTTTCACCCTGTGTGTTGAGCTCTCTGTTTTAGCTACAGAGTGAGGCATCTCACTTCTGTTCCATCTTTGTTGGGAGTCACACATGCGCAGTAGCTAGGTAAGGACTACTAGCCAGTCAGAAGCAGAGCATGAGGGTGTGCCACGCTAGCAGCTAGGCGAGCATTATAACGTGTGTTACAAAGTGACGCACGTTCGTCACGGAAATAAAGGCTGGACTACAATAGAGCTGTTTGGAGCAGTTTGTGAACAGTGTTTTCTGTTGGAGATGGTAAGTCCCTTTGGGGTGGACTTTGGGCTTTTTCACTTTGTAAACCTATTACATGCACAAAATAGATATATAACACAATAAAGGAAAGGGAAAAAGCCAAAAAGCATAATCTGAGCACATTAAGGTGTGGGTGGGTTTATTTGTGCTTTAGAACACAACTGCGTGTTTTTTGTGATTGTGAAACAATCTCTGAATTCTCTGATTCACTGCTTTGTTTTTGCCAGCGTGGCTCCCTGTCTTCATTCATGTCCAGCATGACAAGGAAGAACTATGACAGTGACCATTCCATCTTTCAATGTGAACGTGATCGTGTGATTCCATTTAGACAATCTTGAAAAAAAATTGAAAATACCCTTTCAATGTCTGCATACCTTTTATGGAATTATTCACAAAGGAACGAAAGATCAAATCCACAGGTGTGACACATGAACTATCACTACACGCGTATTTGTAAAGGGATGAATACTCAGGGAGACTTATTTCAAATGTGTCACTTTTTCAGGTTGTGCAGTAAATGTCTCAAGACCTTTCTCCCTTCTTTCGCTCGTGACTATTGACTATTGGACGCCAAACGTGTGGCAAGAAAGGAGTCATACTGGGAGCTTGAATGTCACCCAATGACTAATACATATGACACATCTCTTAGCTGTGAGTGCTGTGACCTATATGGGTTCCACCACTCAATTTTCTTTTCTGGATAGCTACTACATATAGAGCAAACACTACAGCCATCGATGACATTAAAACAGGGACAAGGAAAATGATCCTTTTGTGTATAGTTATGTGACCTTGTTGTGGTTAGTAATCATTTGCATTCATTCTTACATGCATGTGCACATATTATTGACTATATAAGTCACTAATTATATAACAATACATGTCTGTCAAACTTTTAGAGAGGTGTTAATTCGTCTCTAGTAAGTCAGTGGCTTACGTTGTAAGTGATGTTTTGTCATGGGAATAGTAACATGCTCAGGGCTAAGTGGGAGCAACCGCCCAAGCAAAAATGAACCCTATTAAATGTGTCATTCAGTCAAGGGGTGACCCCTTTTCTCTGACACAGTGTATAGTCTGTGCATGCCACAGAATATGAGAAACTCTCAGAATCTCTCAATTTAATGCAGTTCATTATAAGACTATATCTCTAGATAGCCCAGAAATTACCACAAGATTTGAATACAAACGCTAAGCAGCACCTCTGGAGCTGATCATTTGTGGTCATTCAGTGTTTTGCTGCTAACAGGGTTCATATACTTTACAGATACTGTAATAGCAACATAATGTTTTTATTCCAGAGCTTTTTAGTTAGAATTTTTTTTTTTTTTTTTTTCTGTATAAAAGCAGCACATCATTATTTTTCACTGAAACTATATTAAAAGAAACACCTTATATACACATTTCCTTCTGGTTTAGCCACAGCCAGTCAGATATATTTGGTATAATTGGAATATTTACTGGGACTGATTACGACCAAAGTTTAAATTTAATTTCTCACGGACCGCTTTTGTCAGCAGAATTTATTTGCAGGGTGGATGAACAGCATTTCAGTGTAATCTTGACTATGGACATTACAGTTTTTTTTTTTTTTACATTTTTGAAATAAGTTCAGTCAATGTTCAATTCAGGGACCACATATGTAAATTAGCTGTATAGCTAACTCTGGTACAGGGCCTGAACTGAGCATGGTCCCTGACAAATAAACTAATAAATAAATAAATAAAACATTTATACATCTCAGCCTACATTACTTAATGTCATTATTCACTGTCAAAGTGTGGTAGGACAAACTCTTGTATCCCAGAGGCCAGTGACTCTATACGTACTTGACATGTAATTAAACTGCATAAAATACCACAGATTTTCTATAATAATTTTAATCATACTGTGTGAAAAATATCCATCAAGACATTCTATATATGTTACATCTGCTCATTTTTCTCACAGTGTGTGTGAAGAAGTTGTGGCGGGAGAATGTAATGTTTCATGTCCTTGACCTTAAAGTGTGAGGCGTCAATGTTTCCTACAAGGATTTGACAATTAACTGACTTAAGTAAGACATTTTTATATGTCAGTATAATCACTTTGCAGTTGCTCTGGAGCATGGGTTACCATGGTGATCTACCCTGGTTTAAAGTAAGCCAGCTTTGTTATACTGGAAACCCTAAAATAATCCCAAAGATAACGGGCTAACACATTAATCTTGCTCTGTGACAGGCCCCTTGCTCTCCTCTACAGTGTGGCTGTGGGAAACAAATAGTGGGTAATGATGACAAAGGTGACTATGGTAATACTTTATTCATATCACATCATATCAAGTCTGAATCTTTTCTTGCATCACATCAGCTCCAATTCCAACTTCAATAAATACATTTTTCATTGTTAACAATCAGTCTGTATTAGTATATTACTGTATATTATTTTTTTCATTTGTTGTGTAGTTGTTGCGAATCGCTAACTGTTTATGCTGACACCCCATCACTCAATCTATCTCTCCTACTCGTAATTACTCATCTTCATCATTCATCACCAAAACCTTGAACACACATGGACACAAAAAGAGGAGACAAAGAAAAAGAAGAAAAAAAACTCCTGTGGAAAATACCCAGCTTTGCTGCCAATAAATGAAAATCACTTAAAGACCCATCAATAGGTAAAGGATGGGGAGGGCCTCACCATGGATGAGTTATTAATATAAATTGATATATGTGCAGAATATGCGTGTCAATGGGTCCCTGGTGTGCGGTGTACTGATAACACTATAGTAAAATAAATGATTAAACCAATACAAAATAGGCACACACTGTACACACACAAACACAAAGAAGTAATGCATGCATGGCGAGAGAAAGAGAGCGAAGAAATACACTGACAGCACTTTAGAGAGGCTTTAATAGAGGCATATGGCTGCATGAAATCCCCTTTCAAACATACATCACCCTGCAATTGTATTTCTCCTGCAGTAATGCGAATGGATGGCATTGTCATTGAAATAATGCAATCTATTATAAATGTGGTAATTAAATTTCCATTGTGAGTCAATTGTAATCTTTCACCTATTTTGTTCCCTCGGAGCACAACATGTGCAAGTCCATTATACTATTTTACAGTATACCTGCAGGTTCCAAACAGCTTGCAAAGGCTATTACTAACTTCATGTCAATGACATTACCATAATAGAGAAAAAAAACAGTGACTTTTTTTTTTTTTTGGTGGGGGGGGGTTGAGGTAGGGTTTAACACAACAGTGTGACGGGACCAACAAACATGGTTTGTATTTGAACAAAGAAAATCTGCATACATTTTCAAATGTGTGTTTGATTAGCAGAGACAAGCGTAATGATGTGATTAGTGTGCATCAAGAGTGTGTGTGTGTGTGTGTGTGTGTGTGTGTGTGTGTGTGTGTGTGTATAATGTGCCATGTGTATGTATACATGTGTATAGTGCATCAGCCTCCAGCTGCCCCACTGCTTACATACTGTCTGCAGCCATCATGGAGGAAGGCCCTCATTGTGTGAAGGACAAAAGCGGCGTGTGCCACCGGTGGGAGATAACGGTGATTTATGAGGGCCTGTCACAGCGGCGGCAGGTAAACATGCACTTTAGGGGGGTCTGTCTGTGATCGGCCCGCCATCCTGTACCTATAAGGAGAAGCTGGCAGCAGTGTATGGCATATTCACCTAAATACTGGCCGGCCAACACGCGTGCTGTTGCACTGAAGCCTCGGGGGAGCGGTGAAATGACATGAATAAAATGACTGGAGGAGTTGCATTTAAGGTGTGTGTGTGTGTGTGTGTGTGTGTGTGTGTGTGTGCGCGCGCACGCGCGCACGTGTGTGTCCCATCCAGAGGTCACTGGTCACTTATAAAAGGGCTGTCCCTTAATATTTCTGATTTCTTATATTTTTTTACTGCTTTCATGGTGATTCAGCCCCTTCCGTTTATCACACCCCAGTCAGGCCAACACAAAAACACAGAGACAATTGCTTTAATTATTCAATGAAATTAAAGGAAAAACATGATTTTACAAAAAGCGGCTTGAAATTATTTCCCTCTTCATCAACATATTTTGCAAAATAACTACGTGTATGACTAAACATCATGTATAACAAAATTAGACACTCGAAAATGACAAGCAATAATGTAAAGCGATTGAGGAAAAACTCTGGCCTTTTTAAATGTGCAACTTCGGTAGAACATCTGTGCATTATAAAATACTGTTTCCTTGCTGAGGTTTTGAATATACAGGCTGGGTACAGAATTCAGTACTTTTTAGTCACCGACCGAATGGCCTCTGAAACGGAGTATCGAAAAATGCCTCGTCATTCAGTACCCAATTTCAATACCCAAGGAGTAAATCACCAGCATCAGTGAGCCAATAAGCATGCAGCATGCTTCTACCAAGATCTTATGTGATCTTACATTATATTAGTGATTGGCTGCCTAACATTACACGTCATAGAGGCAGTCAGGAAAAACTGTCACGCACAGAGATGGGCTCACGTAGTAGCTGAGCTGAAAAATAAATGTGTAATTTAATTTTATATAATTGGTATCGAAAAAAATATTGTTTAGGAACCGGTATCAAAGTCACCATATTGGTATCGGTACCGGTATCAAACATTTTGAACGATAACCAGCCCTAATACAGTATATGCTGGTGGCTCTGCCTTAGAGCCTTTCAACAGACTGGGACTGACTGTGTATCAAGAGGAGCAGTCATTGGACTTACCCCTGGCTTCTTGGTCTCACAAAACTGGCTCTGTTAAAACTGGGGCACACCACCATGATAACCTACAGCCTGCATTTTAAACTGGCACCATAACTGAATGAAATGAATTGTATGAAGGTGAATGATATGGTGCAAAATGTGAGAGCTTGTAGAATACGATGTGAGAACTTCTAGAACAAAAAGTGGAACGTGTATGTTAACATTTTCATGTTACCATTTTAACTTGTTATTCGCTAATGTGAGAAATGGCACAGCATGAAAAGAGTGTTGTGCATGTCAAGTCAACTTTCCTTTGATAAAGAGGTTAAAATCTAGCTTTTGTGTGAGTTGCAATAACAGGGGAGGCCATATCCAATCATACACCCTCAAGCGACAGAAGACACAATTGTTTATCTCCCCTCTATGGCCATCCCACGTACAGAGCTAAGCCTCGGATTCTCCACACTGAAAAAAGATTAGAGTCTGAGAGAGTGTTAGGTCCTCAAAGACCAACAATTATCTGGTTTTGAGATGGGAGGGGGTCCTATGTATTTAGCAGAGTGCTGTTTTCGGTAGGCTTGACACCACTTGCCGTGAGAATGGGAAGAAAAGAGATCTGGGATGAAGATTTGTTGTCTCACAGTAAGCCTAGTTAATAAGTAAAACAACATTGTGGTCTTTTAAAATAAGGAGAGTGAATAAACTGAAACACACACTGGTGAGAAGAAGGGAAAACCATACAAAGAAAACATACATTCATCTGATGCTCAGGAAGAAGAAACAGTTTATATAAGCTGCTTTCATGAAATCATTAACATCTTGCATAAGGTTACTTCTTTTACCTGTGAAACTTAGCTATTCACCCTTTAATATAACAGTGTTTTAAGAGTATAGGCGTCACTTAAAAAACCTAAAAGGGATTTCTGTGATTTAACAGAGACATGCTGTAGTAACGGAAATTGGTAGAGGTACAGAGGTTGTATCTACGACAACAGCACAGCATGTCACTTCCTCCAGAGGAGGGAAGAGATTAGCAGTGGCGTTGCCAGGCTCTGTTAAACAACAGCAGGCAGAAAGATAAGAACGTTTTCATTATCATTCATCTTGCTGGCCCGATTGAAAAATTCACTCACTACGACGCCCGCTCCAGTCACCACTGAGGGTCTCAAGAAGCTGATGTAATCACAAGAAAGGTGAGAGACACACATAGCACTGATCTCATTTAAGTTCTAACCTTTTTCGTGCTTTTTTTTGGGATTAAGTGAATTTGTTACTTTGACATGAGTGGGTTCAGGGATAATGAGTTTGACCGCAATTCTAAAACATACCGGTTTTACTATGAGGTAATAATGAAGCAATGATGAAAGTTATTCTGGAGTTTTTTTTAAAACCTACACAGTGCAGTTCTAGTAAATTCTGATCGTTTTCGCTGGCTTTCCAAACACTTTAATCTGCATTTGGAAGTTACAGTTGTGTTCAAAATAATAGCAGTCCAACATCACTAACCTCATAAATCAGATTTTTTGGTAGAAGTGATATTTTTAGACACTAGTAAGTGTTGTAGAGTCATAGAAAACCAACAGACCCAACAGTCATGACATGCATGCTGCTCATTCTGTGTAATTTAATCTGTAATTGAAAGGGGCATGTTGAAAATAATAACAGTGTTGTGTTCAATTAGTGAGGTGAGTGATTCTGTGAAGAAACAGGTGTCAATTATGGCCCATATTTAAGGAAGGAAGGAAGCAAACATTGTTCGTACTGGTTATAGTGCATTTCACACTGAAATACTCAGTAAAATAGGTTGTTCCAGACATTGCTCTGAGGAACAGCGGACTTTGATTAAAAAGTTGATTGGAGAGGGGAAAACATATAAAGAAGTGCAGACCATTATAGGCTGCTCAGCCAAAATGATTTCAAATGGCATCCAAAGCCTGAACGACGTGGGAAAAAACCACCATTCGAATGGATCGAAGAATAGCCAAAATGGCAAAGGCTCAACCAATGATCAGCTCCAGGAAAATCAAAGAAGTACATTGCTGAAAAAAAGACATGTACTGAATAGGTTGAAATTTGCCAAAGGACACATTGACTGGCCAAAGGAGAAATGGTGCAACATTCTGTGGACTGATGAGAGCAAAATTGTTCTTTTTGGGTCTAGGGGCCACAGACAGTTTGTCCGACGACCCCCATGCACTGAATTCAAGCCACAGTACACTGTGAAGACAGTAAAGCATGGTGGTGCAAAAATCATGTGATGGGGATGTTTCTCATACTGTGGTGTTGGGCCTATTTATCGCATACCAGGGATCATCGATCAGTTTCAATACATCAAAATACTTGAAGAGGTCATGATGCCTTATGCTGAAGAGGAAATGCCTTTGAAATGGGTCTTTCAACAAGATAATGACCCAAAACACAACAGTAAGCGAGCAAAGTCTTGGTTCCAGATGAACAAGATTGATGTTATGGAGTGGCCAGCCCAATCCCCAGACCTCAATCCCATAGAAAACTTGTGGGGTGACATCAAAAATGCTGTTTCTGAGGCAAAACCCAGTAATGCAGAGGAATTGTGGAATGTAGTTCAATCGTCCTGGGCTGGAATACCTGTTCACAGGTGCCAGAAGTTGGTCGACTCCATGCAATACAGATGTGAAACAGTTCTCAGAAATGATGATTATGCAACTAAATATTAGTGCAGTGATTCAAAGTAAAGCAAACCCTTGAGACATGTAAAGGTATAACACAAACTTGACCAATTTTGGTCATGTTTTGATTTGGAATTGAATGTGCAGTGTTCCCAATGCATTGATATTATTGAATTAAAAGCTATTCTAAAGATTTTGAGCATTATTCACTTTTTTAACCCTTGTGTTGACTTCGGGTCACATTGACCCATTTTAAATTTTTGTTTTATATCAGAAAATATGGGACGTAGAAATAAGCGCTGAAAAAGTGTAGAAGAAAAATTTTAAAATTTAAAATGTTGGAAAAAGCAAAAACAAACTGTGAAAAAAGGCGTCAAAAACGTCAAGTGTTTTTTTCAAGGTTGAAAGGAAGACAACACACTTTGGTTTGGTTTGTTTTGGATTTAACAAACAACATAATCCAAAGGATAGCATGTTAAAGTGTAAACACTTATTTCCAACATGGTCCTTGGTGTTAAAACATGCAACACATCAGGAAGACCTATTTCAGGTCAAAGACAACAACATATAATACAGATCATACAAGATATAAAAGCATTCCAAAATCAGAGAATCATAAATCACATAAAATAATCAGTCTACTCTAATTAAACAATATTAGCTACTCTATTCATAAAAAAGCCTTAATCTTGTGTCTAAAAGCCCCTCTGGTATTTACACTTTTGAGGGAACACGGCAGAATATTCCACAATGTTATACCTGTATTAAAAAAAAGAACTTCTAGCTGCATTGTTGACTCTGGGCACTTTACAAGAACGGACACTGGCCCTAGTGTTGTGATTATGCTGTGTATGAAACATTTTTATATGGGAATGTAGATATTTGGGAGCAGAACCATTTATGACATTATACATATGAGTCAACTTTAACTGCTTCACTCTAACATGTACTGGCAGCAACCCTACCCTTTTAAAAGCATCTCTACCAATATGAGTCCGGGGGGGTGCATTTAACAGGTAGCAGATAACATTATTTTGCATCACTTGCTGTCTGTTTTTAAATTTAACTGATAATCCACAGTACCAAGCAGAACATGCATAATCTAAATTACATTGAATCAATGATACAACCAGTAATTTCTTGATAGAATAATCTAGATTTCTTGTCCTGCGATACAGGAATTTCAGTTTACCGGCACATTTGGATAATATTTTGTCAGCAATGGATTTACAGGTTAATGACTGCTCTAATGTTAACCCCAGGTATGTAATACTTTTCTGAGAAAATATTTCAGTGCCATTACATGTAACCTTAAGTGCATTTGTTCTAGACAACTTTCTTTTTGTTCCAAATAAAACAGTTTTTCCCAGATGTATTGAAAGCCTGTTGTCAATAAGCCACTTGCTAACACTATTTAATTCATTACCTAGAGTCTTCTCAGTCTCGCTGATATCATCCCCAGAAACCAGTAATGCAGAGTCATCAGCATATAAAAGCATCTTGCATTTCATCGCAGCTGGCATGTCATTAATATAAACTAAAAATAAAAGGGGGCCAAGGATTGAACCTTGGGGCACCCCACAAGTAATATCCTGAGGATCTGATATAGTCCCCTCAACATCACAAACTTGAGTCCGTCCAGAGAGGTAAGAGGTGAACCATTTCACAGCAGTATTTCTGAAGCCTATATTTTGTAGCTTTGATAGTAGTATTTCATGGTTTACAGTATCAAAAGCATGTTGCAAATCAAGAAGAATCATGCCCACATACTTTCCTTCATCAAAGTTTTGTCGAATATAATCAAATAAATGAATAAGACAGGTTTCAGTAGAATATACTGCTCTAAATCCAGACTGAAGTTCATATAGTAGATTTTGTCTGACAAGGTACTCTTCCACCTGCTCATACACAAGACGCTCAAACACCTTCGATATGGCTGTCAGAATTGATACAGGCCTATAATTACCAACATCTGATCTGTTATTTTTCTTAAAAAGGGGGATTACCCTGGCCCTTTTAATGTCGCTTGGAAAGATACCCTGACTTAACAATACATTTATTATATGGGTGAGTACCCTAGAGATTACATTGGCACTATCGCTCAAAAATCTGGATGGAATCAAGTCCTGTCCAGTGGCTTTGTTAACTGACAATGTGGATAGACACATTCTCACCCTCTCCTCTGAGACGGGGCCAATATCAAAAGCAACAGGAGTAACATGTTTGTTTTTATAAAAAGAGTTTACAAACGATGGGCCATATCTACCTGACACACTCGGCAACTTATCAACCAAACTGGCAGCAACTGTTATAAAAAAGATATTAAAAACGCAAGCAACCTGCTTTTTTTTCAAAAATCATCTTATCCTCAATGACTAATCCAATATTACCAGACTTAGATTTTGATTTTCCCTTAGCGCCCATATCAGTAAGAGCCTTCCATAGCTTTTTGGGCCGATGTGAGTTCGCAGTAATAGCATCAGCATAAAATTCAGACTTTGTTTTCTTTACCTTGTAACTAGCCTAATTACGAAAATATATATATTTATCATAATCACAAGACAAAGTTGACCTCTTAAACTTTCTGAACCATTTATCACGTTGTCTAATGAGATCCAGAATGTCAGAAGTCATCTAAATTGCACTTCTCTGTTTAATTCTGGTTTCCTTCATTGGTGCAACCTTATCAAGAGCAGCTACAAAGTGCTGTTTAAACAAATTCCAAGCCCCATCAGTATCCTTGCTTCCTAAAACATCTGACCAATCCCTCCTGGAAAGCCTTTCTTTAAATTCATTAGCTGTGTAATGTTTTGTGCATCTGTACCTAATTGATCTATGAATAGGATTCCCACACTTCAATAGTGATTTAAAAACTTTGCGTGTGCAAAAAGTGACGTTATGATCACTCAAAGCAATATCGAGGACACCTGATTGAGAAATATTTTCACGTTCTGAAACTAATTTTAGGTCCAATAGAGATTGACTATTAGCAGACACTCTAGTAGGTTCAGTGATTAACTGTTGTAGGCCAGACACCTTACAAAAAGTTGAAAGATTCTTTCAAACTACTATTACGAGTCTGTAGTGCTAAAATCACCCATAATAAAACATTCGTTCTCCATACATTTGCTACTTTTACAACAAACCGTTTCAAAGAGCCCATAAAAATCTGTTTGCTTAGGAGGTCTGTAACATACACAAATGATAATGTTTTAGGAAGCAGCTGTTCAATCCATGCAGTCTCCAAACCCTCCACCTGGAGATCGGCAGCCTTAGAGGTACTTGCAAGTTGACTGAGCTCCTCAAGCTTAGGCAGCAAACTCCTTGCATTGATATGAATAAAATGAAGCCCTTTCCGACTGAAAACAGCCTCACAGTCATTCCTTGCATCAGCCAAACTGTCACCAGAACAATGCATTGTCTCAAACTCCTCCGGACTATCGGTGACGTTTGCGTTACACATTTCATTCATACAACATCTGTTACAAACTAACGGAATGACAGAATTAGTCCTTACGGCCTGTTCGTAGATTTAGATGCAATATTTCCACATTTTATGTGAACAAAGGCATCACAAAAGTCACAAGCGACTTCTTTAGCGTTTATCCTCACCACTTTCCCGCAGTTAGGACAGTCACTGCTACGTCTCGCCTTTGGCCGGTGTTTCATTTGCAAGTTGTTTGGTCCCGGACACTGATGGATATCTCCGGCGAGCAGTAGACAGATGGATAATATTGTGCCAAAAGCCTGTTGCCTTCCATGAGGTCTATTGTTCCTGACGGTGAAATGGGTCTGCGTGGTGATTAAAGCAGCACTGCCATATCCAAAAAGTTTGTCATTTGCATTCACATAAGATCCGCAATCTTTATCAAAGATCTCACGTACATATGCATTATTTCCATTATGCTCGCAACACTGTTCAAATCTAAAACCTAGAACATTCAAAAACAACACATAAACTAAAATTGCTGCCAGAGCTCCACAAGCACCTGACGCCGTCTTGCCACTTAAAAAAAAAAAAATTATTCTGAACACAACTGTAGCTCAATTTAAAGTAATAATCTCAAAGTTTTTCATAAAAATAAATGTCTGTTAAATCCACCCGCTTCGAAAGTTATGAGCCGATTGAAAGAGTGTTATCAGTTGTTTATCACATGCACGCTGCACACACACACACACACACACACACACTTGCCAGAAGAAAGAAACGAGACAGTGCTAAAGACTGTTCTCCTACGGTGTGTCAAGTGCTAGTGGATGAACCTCTGACACCAGAAGAGCATGGAAGAAAGAAAAAATCGTCCATGACATCCAGTTAGGCGTTTAGGGCGCCCCCTCAGACGTCTTGTATGTTTAACTCTCCTGTTGGCGATTATTATGTTTCTGTTGCTATGGTTTCTCGACCAACCCTTTTCTGACAACAACTCTGACCCCCACCACAGAACAGACCTCTGGTGACTTACTCCGACGTACAAATGTCGATTCCTGACATTTCTGACAACTTGATACACGTGACTAACCATTTGAATGACCATATTTTTGACTTTGACTTTGACTCAGATGACTAATCTGACAAGGATTCAAGGGTGTAAATAATTAACGTAAAATTTGTCTTGGTTTACTGTAATCACAAAAATATTTAAGCAATATATCTTCTAATATTAAAAGTAATTTTGTTTAATGTGATTTATTTTGTAATCAAAAGGGTGGAATGTAATGGGATAATGACATTTAAATGTGACCTTTTGTTTTTTGTCTAATTTTGAAGATTGATTCTCTCACGCTGAAATGACGTGACCAGACAGTGTATCTAAAGTTCATTTGATTTTGATTGTCTGTTAGCACATTCTGTTCTTAAAGCAGATTAGAGGTAAAACAGGAACTTCACCTTGGGGGAGATAGTGGGCTAAAGGGGGAGAAGAAGTCAGCCGAAATCGGTACAACAGATGTCTCCTGTATTTTATCTTTCCTGACTGTCTGCTAAGTAGTGCTGAGTCATGCTTACTAAGGAGGGATGCACCTCACATTCTGAAGTGTGTGTGTATATATATATCCAGTGTATTTTTTTCACTCGTTGAAAGACCTTTCCACACTGTACTGATGTGCTTTGTGAAATTGTTATTCCTGCTTGCAAGTATATAATAAAATACAAAGACCACACTTGGTTTCAGTTCTCAACTCTCTTATTTTTGTTTCTCTCAAAAAACACACAGCAAAAGAAACTTCCACAACAAACTCCATGCCTTTAAAGTCATAAAAAAATCCTTAGACAACATGCAGACAAGACATGCAGAAAAATGATACAAATTAACAGTGTTAAAAATCTACACAGCAACAAAGAAATTATAGGCAAGACACTGCACTCAAATAGACAATACACAAACACAGTACCTATAGCAGTAGCATTTAACATCTTCTGATTATTCAACAGACTCAAATATAATGAATATAATAAAAAGTGATAGGCATTGTACTCTCCATGGACTTCATTATTACCAGCTGCATACAGAGCTTCACTAACCAAAAGTTGACCTTGTGGAACTCTAGTTCATTGCAGGCCCCAACGAAATTTGTTCCACAGTCAGTGTGTATCTGTTTGGAGGGGCCACGGATAGCAAAGAACCTTCGGAGTGAGTTAATGAAGGTTGAAGCATCCATGGACTTGATGACTTCTATGTGAACAGCGCAAGTGCTAAGGCAAGTGAAGAGCACTGCCCAACGTTTACTGTGGGATACGCCTCCTCTCGTGCGCCTTGCAACCACAGTCCAAGGACCGAAGACATCCAGACCTGTGTAAGTGAAAGGTGGTGAAGTGCTTAGCCACTCTTCTGGTAGGTCTGACATCTTCTGCCTCTCCATTTTCCCACATAGCTTTCGACAAATGACACATCCATGAAGAATGCTGCTTATGCATCTCTTGCCACCTATGAGCCATATTCCAGCTGCTCGAATGGCTCCCTCAGTGAAAGTGCGGCCTTGGTGCTCCACTCGCTCATGAGAGTGATGAATGAGCAATGTGGAGACATGATGCTTACCAGGCAAAATTCTTTAAAAAAAAAAAACTTCTCTTGGCTGCTCAGATCTGCCAGCTTTAGTCTGCCACCAACTCGAAGTAGGCCGTCGTCATCTATGAGTGGGTTTAGCTTGGCCAGTGGGTTTTTCTTATTGATACTTCGTCCCTTGGAGAGAGTGTCCAATTGCATGGAATACATGGACCATCCTCATCCGTTGGCTTGAGGTATACCACAGCACCGATTTCCTTTCGCTTGGCGTTTGTGGGAGAGCTAACTGTGTAAGCTTGAGGGATATGAAGCTGCTGCAGGTCTTGTAGTGAGTCTCCCCATGACTCCCACACACCACATTTCTCTTGTGGAAGTGGAGCATCCCAGTCACTTACTTCCATAGACAGTTCTCTGAGTAGAAACTTCCCTTGAATAGTGACAGGAGCGACAAACGCAAGAGGATCAAAAAGGCTGTTTATTGTGGACAGAACTCCACGACGTGTGAATGGCTTGTCGCTGACAGATGCCTGAAAAGTGAATGTGTCAGCAGCAACTTCCCAGATCAAACCAAGGCTGCGCTGTGTGGGAATGGTTTCTCCACCCAGGTCAAAGTCCTTGATGTCGTTTGCATGGTCTTCCACTGGAAATGCTCTCAGGACATCTATGCTGTTTGATGTTATCTTATGAAGCCTCAAGTTTGACTCAGAGAGAGAGGCTTGTGTTCTCTTTGGCAGGGTAATTGCCTCCTCCTCAGTTGGCAAAGAAATGAGTCCATCATCCACATAGAACTCACGTTCTACACAGTGTCTGGTGTCTGGTCCATGTTGCTGTTCTCCCTTCATAGCAGCTCTTCTTAGGCCGTAGGTGGCCACGGCTGGCAAGGGGCTGTTGTCAAACACATGGACCCTCATCCTATACTCGACCACATCTTTGCTTGGGTCATTATCACGATACCGGAGAAAGCATAAGTAGTCCCGATGATCGTCTCTCACAGCAAAACAATAAAACATCTGTTGAATGTCTGCAGTCACGGCCACACGCTCCTTCCTGAAGCGAACCAGGACATCCATGAGGCTGTTATTCAGGTCTGGTCAGTGAGCAGGACGTTGTTCAGAGAGATGCCATTGTATTGCACAATGGAGTCGAAAACCACTGTGATCTGGTCTGGTTTTCTGGGGTGATAAACTCCAAAAGTTGGTAAATACTAGCACTACTTTCCCTTCATCAGTGGAGGAGCTGGCTCTGCGTGGTTGTTGTCAAACACCTTCTGCATGAAAGCAACAAACTGTTCCTTCATTTTTGGCTTACGCTCTAGTGTGTGCCGTAGAGAAGAGAGATGGGTCACCACTTGTTCTCGATTGTTTGGCAGAGGTGGTCTCGGATACCTGAAGGGGAGAGGTGCCATCCAGCTGGAAGACTCATCCTGGAAAACCTGTTCGTCCATGATCTTTAGAAAGTGTTCAACCTCTATGGAGAGTGCACGCTTATTATCATCCACTGTTCTCTTGAAGACAGTGAGCCCAAGGGAATCTTCCTCAATTCTACTATTCCAGCGGTCATGAGAGAGACCATACAATGAGCTGGAATTGACTTTTTCTTTAAGGTGAACGTGACTTATGCACGGTCTGAACAAAGTAGGTCTTCCGTCTTCTAGGATGTTCGTCTTAAAGGTGCTAACAGTGGGCTTATGGACATTCCCTAAGCATACATCACCCACCAAGACCCACCCTAGGTCTAGCTTCTGAGCAAAGGGTGTGTTGCCGGGACCGTTTATCTGCTTCTTCACCTTGTGAGCTCTAAGAATGTCTCTCCCAAGTACAAGAAGGATGTCATTATCTAGAGCTGGGATCTCAGCAGCAAGGCTCTTAAGGTGTGGTTGATGGAGAGCAGCCTTAGGTGTCGGGATTTCTTCACGGTTGTCTGGTATGTCATTGCATTCAATCAGCGTCGGAAGTGTAAGGCTAACTCCACCATTCAGTGCTTCAATCTGATAGCTAGACGCTCTTCGGCCTGAACTCTCTCTCTCTCATGCCGGCACATGTCTTCAAAGTGTAGGGAAGCGTATGACTGTGGATGCCGAACAGATCAAAAAACTCTGACCTAGCTAATGATCTGTTGCTCTGGTCATTGAGCATAGCATACACCCACACAGCGTTCTCATGGTGCCCTTTAGGATAGACAATAACGAGGCAAATCTTGGAGCATCCTCTTTTTCCTCCTTCCTGCCGTCCTCTGATGGGGAGTTTGAGTCATTGAGTGCCCATGGAGTTGGCCCAGGATGTAGAGCTGTAAGGTGACGATCACTGTTGCATTCATCGCACTTCAATGCAGCTTTGCAGTTGCGAGCGAGATGCAAATATGATGAACAGCACTTAAAGCAGATCCCTTGCTCTTTCAAGTAGCCATTTTGACAGCAAGTCCAAATGTTCCCCAGCAGTAAGGTCCAGGTTTCTGGGCGGTCATCAAAATGTGATAGGCCGGAGCTGACAAGCTCTTTGCGTGCTAGATACTTTGCCATATCCAACATAAGTGAAGACTCTGGCTGCCGTACAGGTAAACTATTTGAATACTGAGGGGCATTAAACCTGGGCTTTTGATGCAAAATGTTGTCAGCCTGTAATGTCTCTTTTTTCACCTCAGGGGGATTTTTTGCAACTGGACAGATGACTGAGGGTTGCAAAGTATTTGTGAGGTCTGGGGTTTCTCTAACCATTGTTGTGGGTTAAGTGGTAAGGGCCTGGGCCATAGCAGCTGCAGCCTCCTTTTAAAGATGCAGAGCTTCCAAATTAGCCTCTAGTCTAGCTTTGTGGACTTTAATAGCAATCTCCCTCTCTGCAAATTCAGGATATAGCATCCAGGCTCCTGGTGATTTATTTGGCCTCACTGTCATATACAGTATGAATAGGAGTGAAACTGTAGAACATAAACAAAAATATACAATAAGCAAGATGCACAATCAAAGTATACACTGTAGTATAAACTCCACGTAGCTACTATGCATCAGCTGATAGTGATTTAAGTATACAGTATACATGGCATGCAGTTAAGCTGATAACTTGCTAACATACATGTGGTTTAACTTATGATTTACTAATTTACAAAAATAAGGCTTAGTAAAACATTCATCGCAAAAATAATGTCCAGATATTGTTCTATGGTCTGTGTTAAACTAATATTTACAGACAATGCTTTTGAAGGCATAAACAAAGGAAGGATTGCAGCAGATAAGATGTGAGTCCATTCAGCAAAAATATGGCTGCATACTAAAAACTGAAATGGCCAACTTCCTGTTCTGGGTCAAAGTGCATATCAAATTAAAAGAAATTGAAAGGGCCGGTAGGGGGTTAATTCACTAAACCTTGAAGGCATAACACAGACCTTTTGTTATTATAAAACAGCCATCTAACCACCACAAAAGGGAAAAGAACCTGCCTGCGAATCATGCACTAAAAGAGCGAGAATGCAGCGTTAAGTGAGTGATGTCAGTGAGTGTGTTGTCAAGCAAGGAGAGCGAGCGGTAGCGCTGTCCGACTGAGAAGCGTATATGTGGCTGTAAAAAGAGATCCCGGCCTAAACGGGAAGAATTTTTATAACCTATTAAGTCAGAAACTCTTTTATATATCCTCGAGTCCGAGTCGAGTCTCAAGTCTTCAGTCCACGAGTCCAAGTCAAGTCACGAGTCCAGAGAGTAGATTTTCGAGTCGGACTCGAGTCCAGAGAATAGAGACTTGAGTTGGACTCAAGTCTGAGTCCAGGACTCGAGTACTCCATCACTGGTGCTAACAATTGAGACGGGTGTTAAGTCACTATCGCCGAATGAGGTAACGCAATGATGAAAGCCCTTGCAATTCCAGTATTACGAACTGGGTGTCTGTGGCAACATTCCTGGCAAAATTCACATGAGGCAAACCGTTAGTGATGTGTTTTTTATTACCCAGCTGTGGTGGTTCCATCAGAGAGGGTAAGCGGAGGTAATGCAACAGACTCGCTCCTCAATGTGACACTGTTTGGATCTCTGTGAAGTGAGATCCAAAAACACACCAGCAATTACCGAGTATTTCCATAGGTGCCGCCAAAGACAACAAAATGGATTTCTTATAGATTGTAATGTTAACGCTATAGTGTGTAGGTTCTGTCGCCCCCATGAGGAATTCTAAGTAATGACAACAATACTGTTGGTGCATCCACATGGCGCAAACCTTCAGTGATCGCGTACCACCCCCACCCCTCCTCCACACAGTTGCAAGTAGCGTTTATCCCATCAAATCAAGGAGGACACAGAGGATTAAAAAAACATGATGGACTCTTCAGAAAAGGTAATTATCTAGTATTTTTTTTGTCCTCTTCGTCTCCAAAGCTGAACGTTGCTGTTGTCCTTTCTTAGCGGTTACATAAAACACATCACTCGAGCTGCTGGGCGCAAAAGCTGGACTACACCATTTTGTAAAACATAGCCATACTGAGAAATACAGATAAAGTTTTGTGGAGCTGATAGGCTTAATTAGCTTTGAACCAACTTCTTTTGCAATGGCTTGAATGTAACAGACGTCCATTAATATAGAATAGTTGTGCATTATAGCTTTAATTGTAAAAGAGCATTACCTTTTTAAAAATGTAATAAATCAACTTTAAGTCACACAAAAATCTTATCTAGTCTAAATCTCAAAAAATGTAAAACAAATTACAAAAAACAGAATAATGTTTTCAAATGCAGGTAATGGCCTATACCCAAATACATAGAATACATAGATGCCAATGATGCGGACACTATATTTAAGAAAAATATTAATTGCATTTGTGTCCAACCTATGTTTTAGTTTTACAGTATCTTCCAGGAGCAATCTCACTTGCAGCTGTGACAGTACACAGTGCTACCATGTAATATAGATATGTCATATTTCTATTATAAACTTGATTTAAGATCTTGATATCCAACTGGAGATACTGGTAATCATTCTTTTTTTTATAACGATATCACTGATGCTAATATACAGTTTCTGGCAGCAGTGGCGCTTTTCAAGGCTACTCACCTTGTCCTCGTCATAAAATAAAGCCGACAGGGTGATTACATAAGGGGGCAGCACGAACTGACATGTCAGGACCTGCTGACTGCACACCAGTGACAAAACAATTGACAAGTGCATCTGATGCACAGATGAACATGTCAGACCCTTGTTGCCATGGTGCAATACCGCTGATATCCAAATACTATGGTTTGTTCGTCTTCATTCTAGCTGCTCTGAAGCATTGTAGCAACTTCTGAATGTAATAGAAATGTGTCCTGAACATTCCCAGACTACTGACTATACTACACTTCTTATGGAGAAAACAAACCGCGTTGTAGTAAATGTTGCATCGCCTTTAAAGGGCCTTTTTTCACTGCATTTTGACTTGCCACAGCAAATGAGAGAGGCATGAGAGTGAGCCAGCAGGCTCAACACCAGGACCCTGGAACTGGCACACCGAAATGGGTACAATAACTAATGATAATGTCATTAGTTACACCTGTGCTTTTCATTTTATGACATGGCAAAATGTCTGCTGTGAAAAATGTGTATTGCTCTTAGTACCCAGTGGTTATTACTTGTAAAGAAACATGTACTTTATTGGTAAAAGACCACAGTGTTACTAGTCATTTGAAAATGTTCTAGAATGAGAGCTGCAACACCCTATTACAAAAAGACTGACCGAAAGACAAAGTTAAAATATTCTCTAGGATTAAAAAAGAAAGATTGTAGAGATTTGTACTCACAAAATGACTTCAGTTCTGTACTATATTCAGTTTGGTGTAGCAGTGTTTTAGTTATCTCTCTAATATCTCTATTTCACCAGACGCAGATGTGCTGTGTTCCAGCTGTGCCGCAGCTTTGATCCACGGGGCGTTGCACAGGCCGGGCAAGAAGTGGAACAGCTGGAGCATCCGGTCAAATTTCAAAATAAACACCCTATGCAGACTCCCAATTGTATATCACATCCCTGCACTACCTAAACAACTAAAACACAGTCACTCTGATCCATGTTGTTCATAACTGGACTAAATGGAAGAAACCATGTAACTTTGTAGACTACTTACTTTTATGGTAGAAGCACAAATATCCAGGAAAAAACCAAAACCAAATCAACAAAATCTGCAAGCTAAACGCTCTGTTTTTAAAAAGAAAAATGCTCCTGGTGTGTTATGACACACGGTGGAATCCCCCAGTGAGGGACTCTCATCATTATTGAACCACAACGGAGCAACTGGACTAAATATTTTGGGAAGCCGTTTTTCTTTGGGCCCTCTGCAGTCTACTCAGTGGTTAGATTGAATAGATTTAAACAGATTGTTGTCACTTTATAGTATGTTCAGCTGAGGGCTAGGGCTAACCCTAGACCATCCTGCTATTTCTATTGTGAAGTTTGAAGAATAGCTTTGCTAAAACAACACGTTGCCTGTTAATTCCAGCTTGTTATAGGCTGCATTATTGTGCACTTGACACTGAAACAGGAACCTGTTCCTGCACACATTGTGCAGCTAAGCTTCCAGTTTCCTTTACCAATGACTGCTCTCTTATTCTGTTCTGTTCTAATTTAACTGTTGCTCAGAGGGATCTCTGTCTCTTTCTGCCCTTTCAATTGTCAGTCTGGTTGAACCATTGTACAGTGTTTTGTATCCATGTACAAAATGAACCATTCATACAAAATAACATTTATTTGTAAAGAGGACTTTTTACAACCTAAAAGCATGAAAGCCCTTTCAAAAATATAGAGTAGTCCTCTCAGCCATCTAACTGGACCCAATCTAGCTGTTGTGGCAGGCGATTTCACACTTTTGAACTGTAGTTTAGCTTAAAATACCGTTTCAAAATGGTATCAGGATATAGTGAGGAGAAGTGCGCATTAAGTTGTATGTTTTGTAAAACTTTCAAATGATATACAAGTGCTGCCTATACCTGCTTATCGCTAACAAAATTAACTATACTGTGGTGCCCTGGTAGCTCACCTGGTTGAAAGTGCGCCCCATGTACTAAGGCTCAGTCCTTACCACAGCGGCCCGGGTTTGAGTCCGACCTGTGGCTCGTTGCTGCATGTCATCCGCCCACCATCCCCTTTTCTGTCTGTCCTCTTGAATAATGGCCAAAAAATAATCTTGCTTTTTTTTTTAAAGATCTGGTTGTCTATGAAGAAAGGAGTAACGTAGTAGAAAATGGTCAGTATTAGTCAATTCTACATGTTTACTATTTAAGTCTCACCAACTCAATTTTTTATCTTTATTTTTAAGTTTTACACCTAGATTCAGTAAAATACCCAAACTATAGCTAATCTCCGGTGTTTGTGCATTTATACTGTTAAGGTTACTGGATAACTGGGTTATAGGCATCTTGTGAGGCCAGTATAGCTTCTATGGACTAAGGTACTCATCCTGCAGACTGAATCCTCTTTATTTTTTATATAACGGATCTGATTATGACCTTTAAAATGCTCTCACCATTTATTGCTCTCTCCAGTAATGCCATACTTCAGTGGCCAAATGGGCAGAACATATTTTGGCTGGCATTAACAGTAAAACATTTGGGCTCTGTCTGTTGTATCATGATGTTCTGCCTAAACCGGGTACACCATCTCTTAATCTTCTCGATATTAAAACAGTTTCAGTAGCTATGTCCATGCAGTGACAAGTATGACCCACTGCATTTGTAAACAAGGAGCGAGGGTGTAAGACAGAAGGGTTTTAATGAGCCACCGTTCATGAAAAGGGTCTGACTCAAATTAAAAATAATGGCAAGATTTGTTCATTCCCTACAGCTGGAGATCAGACCACACAGAGAGTCAAAACACTTAACATGGTCAGCCACCGGGAGTTCAATTAATTTCCAAATCCGTTTCATTTGAAGAAGCCTTTAAATTGATTTTCCCTGGACTTGCAGCGCCCCAAACTCAACATTTAATGCTGAAGACACATTACACTCCATTCACTTCCACTGCCCCGGCTTTGTTTAGGCACCTGCTGGCAAACAGAGCAAGAGTGAAGCGAAAACTAACAACACAGACCACAGAGTTCTTCATTTCGCTCAGTTAATGAAGGAGGCTCCAACTAAACCAAGTGCATGAAAATTACATTTCTTCCTTGCTTTCAAGTTTTCATTAAACATTTTAATGCCACAGCAAGCAATTTGTTACACCACACGATTTAAGACTAGGCAGAATGTTTCTGTTTAATCCCAATTTATTTTAAAAAGCGGTTTTGTCTATAAAATAAGTTAACAGAATATGTTTTACATACTCATTAATATTGAATAAAAACATTCACAATGGAATATTTCTTTGGCAGAATAAAGCTACATTTTCTTAGGTCTATATTTTACTACTCTTCCAAACTAAAAGGACAAGCCTTGTTCGGACGAAAAATCTGCTAACAGAAAGGTTCTTAAATGTCCATTTTCTTTATGTATTTTACACATTGAGGAGATAACAGTCGCTAATGTTGTTGACAAAGGCTGCAGAAAACTGTAGCTATGTCTTGACTTGTGCCAGGTTACATTATGGTTCACAATAAGAAGTTTGACCAGGATAGACTTTAGAGTGCTAATGGATACTGCATGCTGCTTGCCAGATTTTTTACTTCTGCTTTCACCCTATCTTCTCTGTCTTGGACATGGTCATTGAATATGTGTGAGACACATTCTGTCACATTTACAAAGACAACTCTAGCTCAGCCTCCAATACATACTGTAGGAAAGTGTAAGGAGCTGCACAGCTGAATAACTGAAAAGCCTCCTTACCCTGTTTAATGATTGCTTCACGGACCACAAAGGATTGGCTATTGCGTGGCCTCACTGGACCCACGGTATATCTCTGGAGACATGAATAATGTTCCCTATGCTACATTTCCAAGATCGGTTGAAAGCTCTGAAGGCAGCGATCGGCCAGGGTCAACTCTAAACTAAGGGCCCTCGTGCACTCAATCTACTTTGAACGTAGACAGTTAATCTACTTAGGTTTCTCCAGAGGAATGACTTGAAACAAAGCATGGCAGAACTGTACTCTCTCACTTTTCTTGTCTGGAGAGGTCACCCTAAGAATACCACAGGGCAAACTCGACACACACATGAATGGGATAAAATAATTTCAATCATGCGGCTCTTTTAGTTATTGGACTGAGGTGAATTCAAGATATTTCAGTAAAGAATGTGTCTGTTTGAGTTGCTTATTTATTTACTTAAGCACACTGCTCAAATGTCAGCTCTTAACTGATCTTGAGTATACAGTATGTCCTCTGACAACACAACTATTTGGCAGCATTGGACCCAAAACATCCAATCGCCCCAATCGACTGCAGTCTGTCTGTGTGACTTCATGATAGGCCATTTCTCCACGTCCACACCCATAAATGAGTTTGGCATGGCTTTGATTCCCCCATGGATATACAGGCAGGGAGCCTGACAGTGTGACCATATTGATGAATAGCCTTTTAAAACCATGAAGTACAGCGCCGCCATTGTTTTTTTCACCACCTCAGGACTTGCCACTTCCCCTCCCTCTTTTCCATCCCTCACCATTTTTTCCTGTGTGATGGATTGGTTTTCAGCCGCTGAGCGGCAACGCCATTAGCCGCAGGAGCTGTCCGATACTGCCACAGCGGCATATGTGTCGAGACACAGATCAGAGAAAAAAACCACACATTTCCGGGAAATGGGCCTTGGATGCATGCAACACAAAACCAGTAATGGAGGTCTCGCATCAGACAGCTATTGATGTACCGTGGGATTATATGTCACAGAACAAGCAGACGAACACAAACATGCTCATCAGTACAGTGTGGTCATGACTCATGGTTTGCAAAAATGATGGTACCTAGAACCAAATCTTAAGGGATTCCAGACACAATGTTACCAAACTATATAACCTTCAATTTTAGGTTCTTTTTTTTAAGATAAATTGTGGATTATACAGTCATGTGAAAAAATCAGGACACCCATGGTAAAGTTGACTAAAAAGAGGAATAAAAAAATTATCTTTTGCAAATTGATCTTTATGCCCTAATTAAAAAAAATGAGGAAAAATCCAATCTTTAAGGACACCAATTTTGTTTGTGAATGAAAAATGTATTGTAAATAAATAAATGTTCTTTCTTAAAATACAGGGGGCATAAGTAAGTACACCCCTATGTTAAATTCCCATAGAGGCAGGCAGATTTTTATTTTTAAAGGCCAGTTATTTCATGGATCCAGGATACTATGCATCCTGATAAAGTTCCCTTGGCCTTTGGAATTAAAATAGCCCCACATCATCACATACTCTTCACCATACCTAGAGATTGGCATGGGGTACTTTCCATAAAATCATCTCTCAATGCAAATCAAACCAGCTATTAGGCTAACTGAAATAAAACCATGCCATTCTCTAGGTATGGTGAAGAGTATGTGATGATGTGGGGCTATTTTAATTCCAAAGACCAAGGGAACTTTATCAGGATGCATAGTATCCTGGATTCATGAAATAACTGGCCTTTAAAAATAAAAATCTGCCTGCCTCTATGGGAATTTAACATAGGGGTGTACTTACTTATGCCCCCTGTATTTTAAGGAAGCACATTTATTTATGATACATTATTCATTCACAAAGAAAATTGGTGTCCTTAAAGATTGGATTTTTCCTCATTTTTTTAATTAAGGCATTAAGATCAATTTCCAAAAGATGATTTTTTTTTCTTCCTCTTTTTAGTCAACTTTAGCATGGGTGTCCTAATTTTTTTACATGACTGTAGCTACATTGGACTTGATCCCGACTTGGAAATATATAAAGGGTCTCAGACAATGCTGTCTTTAGTTTGTTAACACTTAGCCCGGTGTCACGGCAGTTCGTGTAAATGTCACGTTATTTTTAATCTATTGATACGTGTTCACGGGGATGTTTTTCTCGTTTTTTACGTGGTGGCCAGCACGAAAATATGAAGTAATGTATTTCAATGGGAAGCATAGTTTGTGGTCAAAGCATGAAAATGGTAGGGAGTAGTATAAAAATCTGCATAGGGAGGATGGTTGGGGTGGTGGATAGGTCAAACAACACAGGACTTTCACCCGGGAGAGCGGGGATCTTTTCACACTCAACTTTTAAACTGCTTTTAAACACAAAAAGATATCAATGAATTTGAGTTGCCCCCCACAAACATTTTTATTTTGCAATAATACTCATCAGTCAAACAGGTCAAACACCCAGTAAAAATCTTGAGTAACTGCCAGTGTAAATGTCACCAACTGTTGACACAGTCATATGAAATCTGCCTTTGGGTAAGTAAAGGAAACTTCACTTTTAATTATGTGAAATGTTTCTCTGAACGCTCATTCTTTCCCTAAAAAAAACCTGACTCAAGCATCGGGGGAAATATATAAAGGGTCTCAGACAATGCTGTCTTTAGTTTGTTAACACTCAGCCCGGTGTCACGGCAGTTCGTGTAAATGTCACGTTATTTTTAATCTATTGATACGTGTTCACTGGGATGTTTTTCTCGTTTTTTAGGTAGTGGCTAGCACGAAAATATGAAGTAATATATTTCAATGGGAAGCATAGTTTGTGGTCAAAGCATGAAAATGGTAGGGAGTAGTATAAAAAACTGCATAGGGAGGATGGTTGGGGTGGTGGATAGCTCAAACAACATAGGACTTTCACCCGGGAGAGCGGGGATCGCGTCCCGCGTGTGGCGTTTTGTTTCCCGTAGTCTTCCTAATCACAACCGTCCCGTTATTGTCGCGCGTCCCCAGCGGCCGTTTCACGGCGTGTGAGGCGGGAAACAACACAGGACTTTCACCCGGGAGAGCGGGGATCGCGTCCCGCGTGTGGCGTTTTGTTTCCCGTAGTCTTCCTAATCACAACCGTCCCGTTATTGTCGCGCGTCGCCAGCGGCCGTTTCCCGGCGTGTGAGGCGTCCTTTCCCTGTAGTGTTTTTCCTAAACCCAACCTCCGCCATCCCGTTATTGTGGCGCGTCCCAGCGGCCGTCCCCCTCCACCCGCCCGTTATTGTGGCGCGTCCCCAGCAGCCGTCCTCCGTGGCTGTCTCCCGGCGTGTGAGGCGTCCTTTCCCTTAGTCGCGTCCCCAGCGGCCACCTTGCGGCCGCCTCCCAGCATATGGGGCTTCCTTTTCGGCCGTCTCCCGGCGTCTGAGGCGTCCTTTCCCCGTAGGGTATTTCGTGCTGGCCACCACGTAAAAAATGAGAAAAACGTCCCCGTGAACACGTATCAATAGATTAAAAATAACGTGACATTTACACGAACTGCCGTGAGACTGGGTTGTTACACTATGTGTGTGGACCTTTCACGGTCGACAGAGCTAGAATTATAAGATAATAGAATCTAATAGAAAAATGTCAGAATGTAATAGGCCATGATGTCATTATGCTGGGTTTAAATGTATTCCCTGTTTTATTTTATAGGCTCTTCTCACATGTCATGTCTTCCTGCCTTGTGTGTTTTCCCACTTTTGTGATTGTTTGCCCCGCCCTGATGTGTTCCACCTGTCCCTCGTTAGCCCTCATGTCACCTGTTCCTTGTTACCACCCTCCTTTCCTTGTGTGTTCTCTTGTTTCAATAGGCTCGTTCGAGATGAGCCAGGCCTGCGCAGAATCGATCACTGGCGAACGCCACCCAATGCATGCCGGTTAGATTTGTGTCCGACTTGATCCCGACTTGCTCTGACGTCATGCACGCGTGGGCAACGATAACCTCATGAGATCAAGGCGGCCGCAGATTTTAGATCGATTTGTAGGGATTTTAACTGCTATTTGTTTGATTTAAAGGCTTATTCTGTACAGAACACCTGTTGTGTGGCTGATAGTTATGTTTAGAAGTGAGAGAGACTAAATCTGTTAAGATTACGGATCATCTACAGTGTGTTGTTAATTAAAATCAGCAACATATCGCATGTAGAGCATTTTAACAGCTACTCTGTCATAATTAAAACAACTGGAGATTGTGTAGGAGCTGATATATAGGTCTGTTAACATTTTATTAAATCGGAATCGGACCACAGTGTTTCTGTGACTTCCTGTTCAGACTGAAGGCTGCTGGAATCGGCTGGAAACTGTCCGACTTAACAGCGGATTTTTGTCACTGCCCCTAATTCCTGCCGCCTGCTCTCGTCCACTTTACAGGCGAGGCGCAGTTCATCTCGAACGAGCCTATCATCAATCACTCCGTTCTCCTACCCGCATGTCTGATGGTATCACTTATTGCAGGCTTCACAAGTTATTTACTCCTCTCTTCAGATCTTTTTTGTCCCTGTAACTTCCTCCACACATGCTGCCCAAATTCTCCTCAGTTTTCTCCTTCTTTTGCGGCTGTTTCCCTTCCCTTTCCCTTTTGGCTCTGCTTTGAACAGAGTCAAATTGTGCCTCAATTCAAAGGTAGAAGCCTGGAGGCTTTGATCAATTCAGGATGCTGATAGAAGCACGATTGCGGGTAGGCAGTGTGATGAGATAATCAAAACTGGTTGTCTGGGTTGCTGGGATCTAGAGGCATCCTATCAGCAGTCTGATAGATGATAGATGTGGGAAGGAGCCACTGTGGGGTCGAAGGTGGCAAACACATATTTCAACTGTTGCTGCCAAGTCCAGATTAACAGCCAAGGGAATGTCCAGCTCGGGGGTCACCATCTCAGTTATAGAATTCTCCCTCTCTGCAGTCATAGTGTTGTCAATCTCTAGAGCTGTCTGTAGTCAGGCTTGGAGCAAAAATAGACCTGTCAATGCGAGTTGGATCCATAGGATAGATATCACTGCCCCCAAAACCCTGCCCAGGCAATTGGAGGTGTTACTGCACGTTCCCATGCCTTTGACAACACTCCAAGAAACAGAGGCTTCTGCAGTCTGGCCACAGATACGGCCCTCCAGGTTCCAGTTGTACTTCAGGCTCTTGAAAAGTGCCTCGTCTACTGGCTGCAGAATGTGGGTGGTGTGTGCAGGAAAGCACACGACAAGCACATTTTGGTTTCTCATTAGTTCCAAGAACTCCAAATTAAACACAAGGGAGCTGTGCCTATCCAGTATAAGGACATGTGGGCTGGGGTGATCTTTTGGTAGTGAAATAATGAACTGTCTTCCCAAGTCTAGAAACAAATCTGCATTGATCCACCTGGTCTCCGTCACTTTGACCAGCCTGTGGCTTCCCCTTGAAAATCACCCTGAGTAGGTTGTATTCCCTCAGCCAGGTTGGCCTTATCCTGTGCTGAGATGATGGTCATCCTTCCCACCATGTGTTAGTGTCCCCATATTAGACCTTTCACTTGTCTTTGGAGAGTGGACTTTGGAATATCCCATACCCTGGGCAGAACATGTAGCTAGGGTTTGGTACCTGCCTTCACCATTTGTCTATATTATTTAATAGTGTCATGTTTTTGCGTTAGTCCATTTCCTGTTTTATTTTGTAACATCACTCTCCTTATGTGTCATTGTATTTTTAAGTCATGGTTTTCAGTTCAGTCTTTGTTGGATCCTTGGTTTGTGATGTTGAGACCAGTTTTGCCTTGTCTGCACAGAACCTGTATTAAAAAGTTATCTCTAAGTTTGTGTTGTCTGCAGAGACAACTGCAAACGTACATGAACAGATCTGAGTGAAGTCAACGCTACAAGAAACATCAAGTCATTATGGTTCAATGCACCACTTATTGTAAGGCATGAATGAAACAGCTGACAGCCAATAAGCTGATCCCAGCTTTAATTCCTTTTTCTTCACTTAAGCAATACTTTATTTCTGTTTCAGACACTTACATCATTTACAGTGTTCATTTATCGCAAATGGTTGGTGCAGTTAGATTGGATACTCTTTGAGAAAACTGTTTTCATCTGAGTTACTACTAAGGAAAATACCTTTCCCTGAGTGACGAGTGCCTTTGTGGATGTTGCAATTTTCCCTGAAGGCTAACCGAGCTGAAATGTAGCTCAGGTACAACATGTTCACTTTCAAGTGAACATGGTGAAATACTAATGGTAAAGCTGATGATGGCTTCTAGCTGAAACACGTTTTTTTTTTCTTCCCACATTTAATAAAGAATACCTAAGTGTAAGAGCTGGAGTTTACGTTTTCTTTTTTTCTGAGTGACTAATAGTATTTTTACTGTTTAGAGCCATGCATGTTATTAATGGAAGTGAGGAAAGACTTTGCACTAAAATGAGCCATGAGCACAGCTGTAGGAGTTCAATTGTTATATCCAATTTTGAAAAACACAGTAAATTTGTTCATCATATAAACCCAGTGTTGAAGTATATTTTTTCATAATGCTTTGCAAATACCAAGTATGTACGGAGAAAAACAATTAACTAACCTGTCTATGACAAGCCATGCATGTTGAGTATGAAGACAATTTTACAAGACAAATATAGCAAGATGCTGCTAAACCAAAACACTCTTACCCTCTACATGGTATGCAGTGAGCCAAAAGGAAACCCCCAAAACAATGCCAATCAACACTAAAGATAAATTAACACATAATTTATAGATGTGTATATTAATATTTTCCAACTGTGGAGCACAGTAATATTCAAGTATAATCATTATTACAAATAAATATAATGGCTCAGTAGCTACAAAAAATTGTTTTAAATCCTCATAGTTTAGCTTAGTGCCATTTCCTAAGTACGGCACTGAGCCTCAAGATATCTATTTACTATAAAAGCATTCAAATGCTAAGCTAATGCCCAGCATCTCTGTGGTAAATAAACCTACTGAGAAGCATTGCTCTGGTTTCCACACTGCCCAGTTGGCATGTGAGCAAACAGCAGGTATGCTACTGCTAAAAGAACAAACTGACTACAGAAAGGTGCAAAACAACCACAAAGAGAGTAAAAAGAGACCAACATGACTACAAAGAGACGCAAAACAACCACAAAGAGACACAAAGTGACTACAACCTCTTTCAGTCTGTGTGTCTTGCCCATTGTCTCATAATCTGTCCATGCCTGAAATATACTAAGAACTGTCAGGATAAAAACTTTGCACTTTACACCTCTATTGAAGCTTTGGAAAGCAGTTCATTTTCGGCGTTGTTGGGCAACAATTCAATAATCTTAGAGCATACTGTAATTCAATGGGTCTGAGCGAAAACTACACTTTTGCACCTCCTCTTAGCTCTGTTTTCAGGCTTTAGAAAATCTAGCCCATGACGTAATACTTTGGCCAATCACAGGTCATTTCAGAGAGAAAGAGTGCTCCTATTGGCTCTTCCACAAATCCAGACGCGCCAGCGTGTCACTTCGGTGAAAGCTCTGTTTATCGTAGCAGAAGGCTCAGGACTGGATCGGGATGAAATGAATGATTAGTACGCGTACAGGTTACTGTATAAAGCTGGTGCATATGCAACAATGGTCTCACAGCAGTTCGTGAAATGGTCACGTCATTTTTAATCTATTGATTCATGTACATGGACACGTTTATCTCGTTTTTTTTTGTGGTGGTCAGCACGTAATGGGAAGCATCTATACGGAGGTTGGGTTTAGGAAAAGAACAACAGGGAAAGGAAAGGTCACACGCGGGACACGATCCACGGTCTCCAGGGTGAAAGTCCTGTGTTTTTTGACCCATACACCACCCCAACCAACCTCCCTATGCAGAATTTTGTCATTTCATACTACTCACTAACGTAGTCGTGCAGTGATCACGAAAGATGCTTCCCATTGAAATACATAAGTTTAAAAAAACGTGCTGGCCACCACGATGAAAAAACGAGATAAACATGTCTGTGTACACGAATCAATAGATTAAATAACGTGACCATTTCACGAACTGCCGTGAGACTGGGTTGGCATATGTCCATGCTCGTTGATGGGAGGGGCTGGACAGAGAGGGGAAGAGGTCACACACTACTTCAAATGCTGGCATTTATTTGCTTTTTACTTCCTGCAGCTTTAATATGTTTTAATATCACAAATGTCATTCCAGGTGTATAACACAATTGAATAAGTAAATGCTTTAACTTTGGTGGGAACTTTGATGCTGTAAAATGTTAGCCATCAAGGACATTTTCATTAAGGTAGCTTTATAGCTGTTAACACATCACCAGTGCATCTCTGGATGCCCTGCCAACATTGCTGTAGATTGGACATCATTTCATCTAAACAACATGTAGAAAGTTATGGAATCCAACAGTCTTTTTGTTTTTGCACATCATTAATTAGTAGCAATTCACTGGCCATTCTCTTGCTTTCCTATTGAAAAGTAGAGAACATCCTGTAGAGAACAATATATATATATTTTAGTTAAATAATGGGAAGTTGCCACAGTTAATTAACACAAATTAATAAAAATCTGAATAAAACAAATGTGCAAATTGGAACATACAGTCTGGCTTTTGCCTCAACTACTTGTGTTTGTCTGATCGACTATCACCACTGTTCACTCTCTGCTAACACTAAAAGCTTTGCATGCACTGAACAATCAATCAATAATTGCGAATGAGAACCAGTAAGAATATTGCACAGTTTCTCTCTCTCTTGTTGGAACTCTTCTCCATCAAGCAAAGTTCTCTTAATGACTCAGCGATTGGCAGGCAGCCAGATAGCTACCAGATGATGGAAAGGGATCTCTGTAATGGGCATGGGGTGGGACTTTTATAGTATCTACAGTTTACCCCAAACTAAATTAAAGGCATCCTACAGACCTCCTCATGGTTGTTATATAAAATTACAGTTGATGTTGGAGGTAAACTTTAGTTATTTAATTGGTATGCATCTTTGAAGTCAAAGTGCTCAAAGGTGTCTTAACAAATGTTAATCAATGTCACATCAGGGCTAGCCTCCGTTCCACTGGCTTCTGTAACTCAATCCATTTCCATGAGTATATGCTTCCTTCAGCGCCAAAACGCCAAAAAATACTCAAAACTCAACAGCAAAGTATCTTTCCAGACAACATGATCCAGTTACTCAAAATAATCCACAGTCCTGGATGTGACCAGTTTCATGTAGGAACTATTTTCTTTCTACCAAACTACACTTGCCAACCGTATCACCGCGCTGAAGGTGGAAGTGTCCTCATGGAACGAGAGGCTCATGCCAGCATGACATGTAAACGTTAATGGCATCCTTCTCGGCTGAGCTGTAGCGTTAGCTAGCTCAGGTTAGCTAGCAGTATTGTTAGCTATGAACAAATCTCCACAAGACATTGTATTCCAGAGAAGGCAAACATCCCTATGGCATATACAGTATCTCCAACACTGGGCAACTCATACCAAAAAAATCTAGATTGATAAATAGCACTACAGTCCCTATAGGGCATATTTCTCAGAAACTATGAGTATATGCATGTTGTCTGTGTACAGTATGTGCTAACGTCACACTCACACTCTGCTGGCTCAAAGCTGAAACGGATCCAGCCCTCAGGGTCACTGGCTCCCCACACCCACCTCTAAACTCCTGTCTCGTTAAACATTAATGGCTAATATGAAACTGGATTCCTCTTGGTTCGAATGGGGGATAACTGCATCGGCAGAGCAATATGATAGCATAATCAGAGGTAGACAGCTCCTAGGCCCTTACAGCTAGCTACCTGGCTACATCGCTGGAGCTGAAGAGACAGACGCGTCTGGAACTAAAATGAAGGACGCAAGGGAGAGATGTGTGAATCTGTTCATGTGGGATTGAGAGTGTGTGTGCCTGTGGTAATACTGGTGGGGTAGAGATAAGTCCTTAGGGAAAGGAAGATGGAGGAAGATCTGGGATAAAGAGTGGAATGTCAGTGAGAAAGGAGGGAAAAAAACACGAGTAAAGAGAAGGTGAATATCAGAGTCAGAGAAGACAGAATAATTGGGTTTGTAGCGGCAGAGAGGAGAAGGTGGCATGGTGGGAGTTCAGATATTCATCCACCCATTTTAAGTCTTTTTAGAGGGTAATGGAGAGTCACTGCACTCCAGAATACTGATTAGATTAGAAAACTCAGGATATTTCCTCCATGCATTTGCCTGTCTCTTACTATTAATGGAAACCCAAAATTGCTCCCAATATGGCTACGGTTCAATGAGCTGCAACACCTTATCTGATGTAATTTTTATGAGAGTGTGTCTTGAATCCCCTTATTGTAGACCTCACACTGTCTCTCCTGAAAGGACGCTAATGGGAATTTGATGTGCTTGTTAGCAAATAAAAACTGGCACTGGCAAGCTGTCAGTTCGAGCTGTTGTTATGTACTTCTTTTGTTGTCAACCAACACAGAACGCCAGGTCTTGTTGAACGTATCCCGAATGCCTGGGAGTGTAGCGCAGAGCCCATCAAGCATGTCTTTCTTTCTTTTTCAATATTCTCCCCTTCCATGACCTATTCTAAGACAGATGGTGGAAAGGAGTTTAGGGAGACATAAGTTACAAGGACGTTGTTTGTGAAATTTCAGGTCTGAGGAAAGAAAAATTGCCAGGGGGACCTTACATCACGGAAGGAGTGGAAGAAGGATAAAAAGAGAGGGGATGGAAGCTCCCCCGGCACACAACATCTGTTAGCTTGGTGTCTTTGAGCATTGAGTCTCAGGTGCATCAGCAAACAGAAAATAGATTTCCCACCAAAACAGGCCGATCATTTATTTTATTTTGCTGTTTGACACAACATTCATGTTGATTTTGACAGCCTGGTAAATGAGGTGGAAAGTGTGTCTTTTAATTGGGACATTAGAGCATTAATATGCCACATTTGTATACTTGTATGTGGTATTGTGTTGCTCAAAAAGGGTTTTGTTGGAGTGTTCTTTAGGAATAAGGGTTTAAACTGACAAAACAGATATATGCCCTAAGTGCTGAAACATGATAAAACCTGGCTGTCTTTACCAGTAATTTGTCAGCTGATCCGTTCTGTGATCTAAATTGGTTTCAGGTAGAACCAAACTTTACAATCACATCATACTTCCAACCTTTTGACTCGCTTGACTCTTTCAAATCTGGCATTTACTAAGAATAAAACAATATCATGGAGGTAGAAGTAAAGCTGCTATTATATAATCATTCAATTATAATAAACAAAGTTTTAACTTATATGTAGACTGTTGGAATTAAACCAGTTTAAGCCTTTCGATAGAAATCATAAAACCGCAATTTTACATTTAGATCTGAATAAAGTAAAAGTTCTTAGAGGTTTAAGGGTAACTTCAGTACTTTTCAACCTGGAACCTATCTTCTCATGTTTTTGTGTTTAAGTGACTGATGGCACCAATATTTGTTTAAATTGATCCAATATTAAACAAGACTGCTGTTGTCGTCAGCGGCGAAACAAGCTGCAATGTAACATTAATGGGCAATTTGGTACCTTCAATTTACGTCCACAGAAACGGTTTTTGGCCACTGACATGCTCAGATTATTATTCTAAGTGTCTGACAACATTAAGGAAATATCTCTACAGAGGTTGACCTTTTTGTTAAAGAGTAAGATCGTTTTTGTCTAATCCAGAAATAGCCCCAAAATTGCTATACACACCAGACTCCATTTTAACAGTAATTGTATCATTGTCAAGCACACTTTATTTAAAGTTGCCAGAAACAAAATAAAACTATGAAAAGCCGTCTTGGTTCGTCTCTCTACTGTTCCAACAATCATCACTCTGGTTTGGTTTAAATGAGCCCTAAATTTATCCATTTACACATGAATATATGCTGGATCTATACACGCCAAAAGTATTGTTTATTTAAATGAAATCTGGTGGGTTTTGTGACTTTGGCACGGTTAAACAAGAAGGATTTTACTTTTTAGTAAAAAGGTCTATCTCTGTAGGGATCCTTTCCATAATGTTGTCAGACACTTAGAATAATAATCTGGGCCTGCCAGTGACAACAACAGCACTTGACGGTGCACAAATGCCCAGAGTGGTTACATCAAAGCCTGTATTGCAGCTGCTGGTTTGCTCATTTAAAAAAATATATAATAAAAATACCAAACCTATCTTTTAACTACATCAAAAATAGACGATAATATTCAGCATCCTTTACAAAAGGTTTCCACAGTTTAGCAGGTATTTGATCATAAATCAAAGTATTAGACAAATAAAAGCTCTGCGACACAAATGTAATTACGATACTGTACATGAAAGGCGCACAAGCAGTGTCAGTGGCAGGGTAAAACTTTATTTTTGGTGTTATTTAATCATTTACCATCAAATTGTGCTAGGCTGTTAGTCCATATTTCTTTTGCATAGTTGTTGGTGCAGTCGCCAGAAGTTGGAGTCTTTCTATCGCCCACTGAGTCAATTTCTGTACTGAATATCCTGACAGGAGAATCCCTGACGAGAGAGGAAACGCTCAGTCCAGTCAACTAGCTAATTAGCAAGAGTGGAAGTCTGCCTTTAGAGTGCTACCATCCACATAAGGTAACATTGATAAAGCTCTATTTTTAATCACTGCTGTCATGCAGTAATCACTTTAGGTCACTTGTACAGTGTGTTTCATTAAGATGTGTTGATTTGATTATAGCACTATATTGATCCAGGTGTGAAACTGTAGAGGTTGCTGAAAGTTTGGAGACTTGGTAGATTAGGGTGGTTCTCTCCCATACCTGCATTTTTATAAGCTATAGTAGCCTGGTCACGGTTCCATCTCTTTCTCTGCTGTCTCTCACAATTTTGAGTGCTTAAATACAGTGTTCACTCCAACTGTAGTCGGATCAACGAAATCATTCAATCAATCATTTCCCGAATGATGTGTGTTGCCGTTGTCTAACTCCGTTCTCTATGGGAAACAACTAACTTTGAGCTAGAAAGCTACATGCTGAAAAATGGCACGTTTTAACAAAAATGTTGATCGTGCAACAAGGCAGGTCTGCTTGGTTATTTACAAATAATATGTTTACGGTATTTACTATCTAACTGGGACATTTTGGATCCGATTGGCGGGGATTTGCTATGAATAAAATACGCATGCTGATTAAGTAAGAGCAAATGACGTTTAACCATGTATCCAGCTCATTTCAATAGCTCACGTTATTGTATTGTGTGAACAGTTAACTTAATATTGCATGTGGCGTTTTCTTTTGCTGGATGAACAAGTTCCTTCCCGCAACCATTTTGCCGAGCCACCGGCTTTGCATTTGGAGCTCAACACCGCCCATGACGATTGTGATTGGTTTAAAGAAATATAAACAACCTGGAGCGTTTCTTTTTCTCCTATCCTGGAATGTATGTGTGGAGAAGCCAGACCTTACTCTGCAGCGCTGTGGAGATAGGTCTGGCAATGCGAGAGACTGCTCCACCTGTAATTGCTGTACTTTGATTTGTAACACGTGTTCAGGTTTGCTATCTGTTATAGTACTGTGTAGGCTAAAACATGTTGTGGCAAACTTAATAGTTGTTAGTAATAGTTGTCAGATATAAATGATCCTAGCAAAATAATAGTTGTCCGATATAAATGATCCATGCCAGATTCACAGCAACCTCAAATCTGACCGCCATCCTCTGGACATTTATCTAACATACTGAATTCACGGTGAACATCACATTTGTTTCATAACGAAGTCATCTGCACAAAGTGAAAATCTAATTTATTATGCATCAGAAGCAGTATGTTGAAAGATAAGGAATGCACATCACACCCATTACACACTGGATGAAGTTTCTTCATGGCTGATGTGAAAGCATTACATAAGCTGGTAGAACAGTGAACAGTACTCTAAATGCATGTTAGAAAGCTTTCCTGTTGCTCGGGTCCTAATTAGTACAAATGAAGCACATTTAAAAGGAAAAGAGAGGAATATTGTGTTTCCTGTGCACGCTCCATGTTTTATTAATATCAAAATGCATGTACATCGCTAGAACCACTCTATACAGAAGCATGTAACCAATACACATAAGCACATGCACTTAGCTATCCTTTGTTTGATTTTTTTTTTTTTTTTTGAGGATTAGTGTTTAGGAATAATCCTGGTATTGTGGTGGAAAGGTAGTTTGGAAAAGCAAAGTTATATCAAAGGCATACAGGGCTGAATTGAGATTGGCAGTGCAGGAAAAACTTTTTTTTTTTTTTTTTAAACAAAACCTTTGAATAATGTGCTGTTAGATGTCATGAAAGAATGATTGTACCTGCATAAAATATACGGCAACACAAACATTTGAACTTGTCACATCGGAAAAAGACATAGGCATACCTTTGTCCTTTTGTGTGTGTCTGAGTTTGTGCAAGTCTGAACTTTGCCATTCTGCTCACAGATGTATAAATGTCCCTCTGCTTTTCTGCATTCCCCCTATGACAGCCGAGTGAGTGAGAAAGGCAGAGAGACAGAGAGGGAGTTAAAGAGAGTTTCTGTTTGATCCAATGATCTAACCTGTCAAGGGGAGCCCATATACTCTTACGTCTGCTCTCTGTGGTGACAAAAGTTTAGAGCAATCACTTTTAAGCATTTATTTTCTCACAGTGAAAACTTACATTAAGTCAGAGTCTTATTCTGTCGGAGGAGTGAAATATGCCTGAAAAACTCTACACGTCGGGGCATGGTGTCGAGGTGTGACTCGAGTCGACTGATCGACTTCCTCAGGGATACTACTGTTATGGATCACTGTCCTCTAGGTGTGGTTCACAATGATTAGTGTGATGGAAGGAGTCTGTCAGTAAGCAGGGTAGTAACACAAGGGTGAGCTATTATGGACATTATAGCCCTAACCTAGTGAGAAGTTAAAAATGTCTGATACATTCTTGTCAATTTGGGTTGAATATTTAGCACGCAAACCAATGGACTTTGTAAAAAGCATTACCGTGGCTGCCTCTTTCCATAACAAGTTCTAAACTGTAGTTAACATTACAACTTCTGTGGTACAATGACCAATTTTGGAGCGTATAATGAATTTTACCCATCTGAGTTATAACCTTTAATGTGTCTTACAACTACCAAAGCTGTTTATGGATTTTCCTAACTGGAAAAGGCTGTCTAGTCTGATAAAATCCAGATTCAGACCACAGAATGGTCATGTGACGGTTAAGTTTGACCGACAAAAGGTCACCATGAGCCGGGTATTGACAGCCCTCTTTACAATGAAGTTTAGCCGACAAAAGGTGACTGTGAGCAGGGTTGTGGTCACCGTGACAGCGGCCATGAAAGTTAAGTTTAGTCACAAAAAGCTGACATGCAGCAACGTGACAGTTAGGTTACGGAACGAAAGGACTAGTCAAGATTAGAAAAAAATGTTGTGGTTTGGGTTAAAACACCAGTCCTCTTAAGTTTTGTGCGTGTCAGTGTGTGTGTGTGTGTGTGTGTGTGTGTGTGTGTGTGTGTGTGTGTATATAACATAAAGAGAGAGATTAACAGCTACTTCAAAATTGCTACACACCATCAAATTATCTCAATCATAATTATGCAGAGAGAGCGAGAGAGAGAGAGAGAGAGAGAGAGAGAGAGAGAGAGAGAGAGAGAGAAAGAAAGAAAAGTGACAATTAACATAGATAAAGTATACCCATGATCAGTTTTAACCTTGGCCTCAATTTTCATATTTTTGAGTTTTTTCCATCACAGCCATTAACTGTGGGTGTGAAAACACAAACTCTTAAAGCATGATTAGAGGATGATCTTCACAACACCACACAGGCCTTTAAATAGCAGATAGTTGAATATTTTAAATTAAAATAGCCTGTGGAATCTGACATTGGCCTATGTCTACTCTGCTGGCTGTCAGTCTTCTGTCGTGTTCATGACATATCAGAAGAAAAACAAAAAAATGTCATTGTAACACTGCATCTCTTATTGTGACGTGAACTGTGATGATGCTGAAAAGGGTTTTAGAGGTGCTTATATAATTGCGATCTCGAATTGACTCGCATAGTGACATGAGTTAGAGAGAGAAACTAAATGATGTAAAAATGAACTTGGCGAGTGACATGAAGTACTGAATGTGTGTGCATGTTTGTGTCTGAGTCAGTCTGTGTTTCTGTGTATGCTAGTGATCACACATGAAGTTTGTACTTGTATGCATCTCCACATCAGCTGTATCACGTTCCCAGCTCAACACTTGTGCTTATCGATTAGAAGTGCCCTCACATCCAGCTTAAACAAACTGCTCCCAGCATGTGTGTGTGGGCAGCACTGAGGCAACCCGGAGTGAAAGACAGCCCAGACAACAACAACCTCCCAGGGTCTCCACTTTCTGACATTCAACAGAACTGAAGTTAACTTTCAGTTTTCTTCCCATGCTCTGATGGCCATAATACATTAAAAAAACATTGGATGTCAGTGGTGGAAGGGTTAGGGTAAGTATAATATAGTCTATAGCCTTCGCGTTCCACTTCCGGGATTGCTCCGGTGCTGCAGGAAATTCACGTATTTTCTGTTTCCTTCTGCTTTCTTTGTGTTGGAATTTTAAATTTGGTGGATTTCTGAGGACTATGGTTAACTGCTCCTCAGATCTCTGCAGGGTAAATCCAGACAGCTAGCTAGACTATCTGTCCAATCGGAGTTTTCTCTCGCACTATTTTGCAGCGGCTCTGTGCGGAGTTTAGCGCCGCCCATGACCATTCTGATTGGTTCAAAGAAATGCCATTAAACCAGAGCACGTTTTCCTCCCATCCCCGAATGCTGTGTGGAGTAGCCAGACCCTACTACAGCACGCTTTGGAGGAGGGTCTGGCGAAGCGAGACTAAATATACTATAGTTAAGTATTCAGATCCTTTACTTAAGTGAAAGTACTAATACCATACTGTAGAAATACTCTGTTACAAGTAAAAGTCCTGCATTGAAAATGTTACTTAAGTAATAAAATGCAAGTATCGTGAGTAAAATGTATTTAAAGTACTAAAATTAAAAGTATACAATGCAGAAAAATCCTCACATTTTAGAAACTGGAAATGATCAAAACAGTTCTGTCAGTCAGCTAAGTGTTTCATGCTCTAATCATTTCAGCTGGACATGTAGGCCATTATATTGTTGGGTAGTTTAATTTATAGTAAATCATATTTATAAACTACATGTGTTTTGTGTGCAAAAATCTTAATTTGTAAAGTAACTAGTAACTAAAGCTGTCAGACTAATGTAGTGGAGTTAAAAGATATAAATATTTCTGTCTGAAATGTAGTGGAGTAGAAGTAGAAAGTGGCATGAAAAGAAAAGTCTCAAGTAAAGTACAAGTACTTTAAATTTGTACTTAAGTACAGTTCTTGGGTTAATGTACTTAGTTACATTCCACAACTGTTGGATGTTGACAGTATTGAATGTTGGCATACTGTAATTACAGTGTGTTAAATCATTCAACTTTATGGTTTAATGGATGGTTTTGTGTAGGCTATGGTTGGAGCTGCTCATCATTTCCGACAAACAGTGTTGGGAAATAGTTAAAGTTCAACTTTATTGTCTAAAATTATAGTGTATTAAAATACGATGGACCGTGGATCAACGCTGGCAAAAATGGACACTTTACAAGAGAAAACATGGGTTGAGTCTTCAGCAGACGTTAAAAGAAAGGGACAAAAGTTGTACAAAGTAAAGTAAAAAATGTACCCACTTTTTTATTTTTTTTTATATATCCTTTTAATGTTATACTTTCCTTAACACATTCTTTTTTTTCTTATGGAAGTTGGAGTTTCCAATTTGGATATCAACACTGGAGTGTATTATGTTCATGTAAGAAAAAATGAAAAGAAAAGAAAAAGTTACAATACAAAAACAAAGTACAATGAAATACTTGTGCTAAGTGGCACTCTGTGCCTTACACAAATGGCACACATCCCCGGACAACAACAAAAAAAAGAAACATTACACACAATATACAGTACATACATACGCGTTGCGTATGGATGTGTCAGCAACCTGACTTCCAAAAGGAAAGAAGCTGTTACTGAGATGGTTGGTGTGTGATTTAATGCTCCGGGAGCAAGAACAGAGCATGAGCAGGGTGGCCGCTTTGTAGCAGTCGGCAGTCCTTAGCAGCCAGGCTGCCTAACCACACAGTAATACAGCCTGTCAGAATACTCTCAATGGTACAGTGATCAAAGTTTACTAGAGTTTTGGTGCTAGTAGGAAACTTCTTGAGAAAGTACATTCTCTGTTGTGCTTTCTTGAGGATGCAGGATGTTGTTAACAGACTATGTGAAAGTGAGATGTGTATGCCAAGACATGTAACCTTGGAGCATTACGTCGCCTGTTCTTTTTAGAGGGGTGGGGGACAGGCGATATTCAGGGGTAGATAAAAGTATCTACTAGATAAAGTAGTAGTATAAGTGGTGTTCCACGGCCTATCCGTGACTCAGTCTTTAGTGTTTCCTTTTTTGGTGTTCTGTGTGTGTGTGTGTGTGTGTGTGTGTGTGTGTGTGTGTGTGTGTGTGTGTGTGTGGGTGGGCAGGCATGGCTTTCTACAGGGCACCTGGCTCTCCAGCACAGCTGCATGTGATTTACTAACAAGCTCCAGCACAAGTACTCCTGAGATCCAGGCAGCCAGCACCAGTTTGTTGAAGTCACTCACATGGTAACTACTCACGGCCAAACTCTCGAGTATTCTAGTGAACCTTTTGTTATCAAAGTTTTCCTTGTGTTAACACTGTTTTGTTTCTCTGTGCACAGTCGTTGGAAGTCGACGTCACCTACTCTACCTGCCACTCCACCAGCCCTGTGTTTCGTGCCTGCCTTGTCTACCTCCACTCCTCCTACCATTTGGATCACCACCTACCTTTGTTGCAAGATTCTTGTTCAGTTGAGCTTTCATTAAAGACTTGTTACTACCTCAACCTCTAGTCGGTGTCCACTCTTGGGTCCAGACCTCACAGACACAACATGGTGTACATCATCTGAAAGCTGTGAACCTGAAGATTAATTTGAAAGTCAGCGCAGCACTGTGTGTCAAGTTGTTCGTCATAAATCAGAAATAAAAATGAATGAATTAACCACAATGGTGCAATTGGGCTCTAAATATTTAATTTGTCCGTTAGATTTAAACTGATTTGTCAGTCCATAGTATGTTCAGCTGATCCAATAGTGCTAACCCTAGATCAACTTTCTATTTCAATTGTAAAGTTTGAAGAATAGCTTTGCTAAAGCATTGTCTGTTAATTCCAGGTGGTTGTAGGCTGCATTATTGTGCACTTGACACTGAAACAGGAACCTGTTATTTACAGTGGGGCAAAAAAGTATTTATTTAGTCAGCCACCAATTGTGCAAGTTCTCCCACTTAAAGAGATGAGAGAGGCCTGTAATGTTCATCATAGGTACACTTCAACTATGAGAGACAAAATGAGAAAAAAAATCCAGAAAATCACATTGTAGAATTTTTTATGAATTTATTTGCAAATTATGGTGGAAAATAAGTATTTGGTCAATAACAAAAGTTCATCTCAATACTTTGTTATATACCCTTTGTTGGCAATGACAGAGGTCAAACGTTTTCTGTAAGTCTTCACAAGGTTTTCACACACTGTAGCTGTTATTTTGGCCCTTTCGTCCATGCAGATCTACTCTAGAGCAGTGATGTTTTGGGGCTGTCGCTGGGCAACACAGACTTTCAACTCCCTCCAAAGATTTTCTATGGGGTTGAGATCTGGAGACTGGCTAGGCCACTCCAGGACCTTGAAATGCTTCTTACGAAGCCACTCCTTCGTGTGTTTGGGATCATTGTCATGCTGAAAGACCCAGCCACATTTCATCTTCAATGCCCTTGCTGATGGAAGGAGGTTTTCACTCAAAATCTCACGATACATGGCCCCATTCATTCTTTCCTTTACACGGATCAGTCGTCCTGGTCCCTTTGCAGAAAAACATCCCCAAAGCATGATGTTTCCACCCTCATGCTTCACAGTAGATATGGTGTTCTTTGGATGCAACTCAGCATTCTTTCCCCTCCAAACACGACGAGTTGAGTTTTTACCAAAAAGTTCTATTTTGGTTTCATCTGACCATATGACATTCTCCCAATCCTCTTCTGGATCATCCAAATGCTCTCTAGCAAACTCCAGACGGGCTTGGACATGTACTGGCTTAAGCAGGGGGACACGTCTGGCACTGCAGGATTTGAGTCCCTGGCGGCGTAGTGTGTTACTGATGGTAGCCTTTGTTACTTTGGTCCCAGCTCTCTGCAGGTCATTCACTAGGTCCCCCCGTGTGGTTCTGGGATATTTGCTCACCGTTCTTGTGATCATTTTGACCCCACGGGGTGAGATCTTGCGTGGAGCCCTGGATCGAGGGAGATTATTAGTGGTTTTGTACGTCTTCCATTTTCTTATAATTTCTCCCACAGTTGATTTCTTGACACCAAGCTGCTTACCTATTGCAGATTCAGTCTTCCCAGCCTGGTGCAGGTCTACAATTTTGTTTCTGGTGTCCTTTGACAGCTCTTTGGTCTTGGCCATAGCGGAGTTTGGAGTTTAACTGTTTGAGGTTGTGGACAGGTGTCTTTTATACTGATAACAAGTTCAAACAGGTGCCATTAATACAGGTAACGAGTGGAGGACAGAGGAGCCTCTTAAAGAAGAAGTTACAGGTCTGTGAGAGCCAGAAATCTTGCTTGTTTGTAGGTGACCAAATACTTATTTTCCCAAGGAATTTGCAAATAAATTCATTAAAAATCCTACAATGTGATTTTCTGGATTCTTTTTCTCATTTTGTCTCTCATAGTTGAAGTGTACCTATGATGAAAATTACAGGCCTCTGTCATCTTTTTAAGTGGGAGAACTTGCACAATTGGTCGCTGACTAAATACTTTTTGCCCCACTGTAAATCTGCACACATTTTAATGATAGGCTTCCAGTTTCTTTCACCAATGATCTTTTTCTGTTCTTATTCAGCTGTTGCTCAGAGGGATCTTTGTCTCTTTGTGCCCTTTCAATTGCCAGTCTGGTCCAACCATTGTACAGTGTTTTGTTCTCCATGTACAAAACAAACCCTTTATACAAAAATAACATATCTTTGTAAAGAGGACTTTCCACAACCTAAAACCATGAAAGACCATTAAAAAAATGTAGAGTAGTTCTCCCATGCCATCTAACTGGACCCAAACTAGCTAAATGGCAATTTAGCTCTAAATACCGTTTCAAAATCATATCAGGAGCCAGTGAGGAGAAGTGTCCATCAAGTGTGGGTTAAGTGTATTGAAATATTTCCAAAAGTGGGACACATTGCACACATTTTGATGCTAAGCTTCGAGTTTCTTTTACCAATGACTATGATTTATTCGTATAGAACTGTTGCTCAGAGGGATCTTTGTGTCTTTCTGCCTTTTCAGTTGCCAGTCTAGTCAAACTATTGTGTTTTGGTCTACACATATAAAACATGACTTTTTATTGCAAAGACTTCACACAAAATAACATCTATTTTTTTAAAGAGGATGTCTTTCTACAAAGCATGATAGAGCATTCAAAACTATAGAGTAGTCCTCTCAGCCTTCTGACTGGATCAAATCAAGCTTTTGTGCCAGGTGATTCCAAACATTTGAACGGCAGTATTCAAACAGATATTCCCATGTTATATTAGCTGCAAGCATTAACACAAACAAGTGAAACTTTTAAAACTAGGAAGTATTCCACTTCTGCTACTGCTGTATCCAGTGTTATCAACCAGGCTTTCTTTTTTTCTTTAAGATTATTTTTTGGGGGTTTTTGCTTTATCCGATAGTGACAGTGGATAGACAGGAAAGGGATGGGGATGACACGCAGAAAAGGGTTGCAGGTCAGATTCGAACCCGGGCCTCTGCAAAGGACTCAGCCTGGGATGCAGGCTCTTACTGGGTGAGCTAGAGGCCGCCCCATCAATCAGGCTTTAACACCCCTCACACCCTACCATACATATACATACATATATACAATACATCTCACTAATGTAATCACTGCCAGTGAGCCCATACACCTGTCTGTTTCTGTGTCCTGCTGTAGGTGTCAATTGTGAGTGGCTGATTGCTCCAGTTGTCTCCCTAGGTGTTTATTTTTTCAGTTGGAGCAGATCAATCTCCAGATTTCTGTCAGCCAAATCATTTAGAGCCTTTAAATTTAGTAGGATATAATATATATATATATATATATATATATATATATATATATATATATATATATATATATATATATATATAATAAGGATATTCTTTTATTTGCATATCCATTGCAATGTGTGTACTTTTTCACGTCTGTGTAGTTGTGAAGGTCCGCATGATGAAATTTTTTTCATCTGGTCATATAGGTGAATGTGCACACTGACAATCATACCAGTCCTTATGTGAAGAACTCTGACTAAATGAACCAGCATAGATTGTTGATGTGTTAACAACTGTGTTGACACTGTAGACATTACAGCTCGACGTCTAGCAGTTGCCTACAAATTCGTGACAAGACTAGAAAGGCACTCGGAGAGTGCAGATCTCCGCAGAGGCATGCCATATCTCACAGTGTTAATACAGTGTGAATTTTTGCAGTTGGGAACTCATTTTTTTCCAATTATTACGACACCGCAGCACAAATGCCCTATCTCGCAATTTTAACGAAAGTAAAAAATAATTTGTGTATCTGCCCCAAATTGTAATGGGTTCTTCCTTGGCCCATGCTACACCCTTTCACCAAGTTTAATAACAAATTGGGCCAATAGTTGTCCGTAATCCTGCTGATAGACAAATAAACCAACAAACGAAAACAAGAAAAGAACAAGAACAAGAAAAATCAAGCCTTAAACACAACCTTCTAGGCGGAGTTAAAAATAATCTAAATTGGTCTCTTCACCTTCAACTTATACCTGTAGAGAGACAGGAGTTTTAATTGCAATTATGGTTCCTATGGTTGAGAAAAATCCCAATTTAACTCAGATGATGTGATTCACAATATGTTTCCGCTTGGTATATGACTATTTTTACTTTACCTTTGCCTCATTCCAAATTCCCTTTCAAATAAGCAGCATTGAAAAAAATGGCCAATATCACATCATCTCATAACATTTTCTGTAAAAACTCATGACTGTGTGTGTGTCTTTGTGTGTGTGTGTGTGTGTGTGTGTGTGTGTGTGTGTGTGTGTGTGTGTGTGTGTGTGTGTGTGTGTGTGTTTCTACTGTTGGTCATGCTAAAATCATGTTTAGGTCCTTTTTGGTGAATTTATTTTATTTTGAGTCAAGATGGGACCTGCAGATATGTGAGTTCTTACTCAGCACTGCCCCTCCAGGCTGGAGCAGGGATGAAAACATATCAATTTTATTTCACACTCCTCCAGAGATTGAATGTTTTGCAGCATGAGGCATGCTTTCAGATTATGTGAACCTATTTTAGTAGGCTAAACTTTATACAATGTCCTAACTTATCAGGATTAGAAATGAGAAATAAAAGGATCAATAGTACGATTATTTCTTTTCATTTAAATGTTTTCTCATTCTACTATTAGTTGATACAAAGAAAGGTACATACTGTTCTCTGGTACATAATGACAAAGTTCCCTATTAGAGAGCATGGAGTGCATGCGTGCATGCGTGCTTGCGTGTGTGTGTGTGTACATTGTTCATGCCCATTAAGTTACAACTCGGTCAGAAGAGAAGACCAATACAATGAATTGAAAGGTAATTGAAAAGGATTTTATGTAGAAACATTACTGACAGTACATGTAAGTTTCTTCAACAGTTTAGCTTTTACTTTAACTGTCCTGCGACACCATGGCCAAAAAAGCACATATGTTTTCCAGATGCTTCTGTGGTCATGGCAAAAGTAGTACAAAACCAAAAGGACATTCTTTAACAACATTTTAATGGCTTTGACTTAACCCAGAGTCTCAAGTACACGGAATTTCGACATACAGTAAACCACATTCCTGGCCTAAAGATTGCTGCTCTAAATCACAGAGCAGAAATGAAGTTTGATGATAACTCAACAGCCCCCTTTGTAACTGAAACAGAAACCTTTCTGTAGGGAGAGGTTGTTTACTTGTAAATATGCAGCAGTTAGAAACAAGTTAAAACAACAACAGAAATGCTGAAATGTTCATGTGAGAAACAGCAGAGTAGTGCATAAGGTAATGTAAAGCAGATGTGCATGTAGTTAGCCTGTGTGTCCTGTCAATTGATTGATTGATTTTATTTGACCACTTAAATATAAAAATATGAAACAGTACATGTGTCATACATTAAAAATACATATAGTCAGGGATGACACAATAAAGCCCAAAGACTTATTTCCATTGTGGTCCCCACATCACTATAGTAGGGGCACTTTGCATGGGTGGAGTCCCCAGTGACCGCTGGCAGAAAGAGTCCATGATGGGGGAAATTTATAGCTCTGCTGACAAAAGGAGAATCAATAAGCGATTATGTGGATACGGCACAGCATGATGTTATCACCCCTAGGGCATAACACACTACGCATTCACAAACACAATCAGCTCACACAATACACAGTTAATGTTTTTTTTTTTTTACAATACAACTCGACAAAAACAGGTGAGTAGAAGGAGGGTTCTCTCAATAAAAGCACAATACAGATACAGTTAAGGTGGGGCAGCAATCAATGCCACTGTTGTTCGTCATGGAAACTGCCTTGAAACCCCAGGACCACTGTAACCCCTGCAGGCCCAGCCCCGGGTCTTTGCATAGTTTGCTTTAAAGGCTTGCCTCAGTCCCTCCCCAAAAAAACAACCAACAATGGCAGACTTCCTCTCCTCCCTCTTGGGTAGTGATTTCACATTCACGTCTATTATGCATGAATGTCAATGGAAGCAGTGAATCAATGCAAAACAGAATAATAAATCATGTATTCTGCGAGTTCTTCCTGCCCTAAGCAATGCAGGAGAGAGAATTGAATGCCACAGCCTGCTGGGAAAAACCAAGTTATTATGGTGGGAAGGTGGGCCTGACAGTTTGCATTGATGAAATGTGGATGTTCCCATTTCAGATGCTCTGCAGCCTCGGCATCAACACTGATGCTTTGTACAATAGCAAGTGGAGTGTTAGACCAGGTACGACTGTTAAAGAGAGGCAATTAAGTGTCCTGGCGACAGGCAAAGAACTGATAACATTTGAACATGTGCATGCCTCATTGTTTTAGCATCCTCAGTACATTTCGATACTTTCAATAACTTCAAATGATGAGGGCATTGGTGTCTGTCTGGTTCTGGAGAGCACATCTGTTTCACTGACAGGCAGAAAACAGAGAAGAAAGGGAGATAGAGGGGAGTGGGTGAAGGATGAGCTGGAGGGGGGTGCAGGAGAGGAGATACCCAGCGGCTGACTGCTAATATCATGGGAGTTCAACAAAGTGCAGCATGGCCCTCCAGCTGGAGGTTGGAGAAAAGCATCTGTGTGTGTGTGTGTGTGTGTGTGTGTGTGTGTGTGTGTGTGTGCGCGTGCGCACGTTTGTCAGATTTGTCTTTGAGTGTGGGTGTATGTAGTTGATTGTCCGCTGATATTAATGCCAGCGTGCTAGTGTACAGTAGGTGATGTGTGTGAAAAGGAGAGAAACACACATCACGAGCGGTGGCAGGTGTGGACAGCAAATGAGGCCACTGACTGACAGCACGTCTTTGTGGCCAAGCTTGCCCCAGTTTATCCTCTCTCCCAGCCTCCAAGCCCCCCCTTCACTTTGATGGACAATATGTCCTACTTCCCCGCAACACTCGGCTGCTGTGTAATTAAATGTCAAATAACTGTTACCCATCACTCGGGCAGAAAATGTATTATTTGTGGCAAATAGAGCACTAAATCGAAGATTGTGAAAGTTCTGACTTATTTGCAGTGTCTGTGCTTTTGCATTGAGTGAAATATTGAGGACAATTGGATTGCTGCAAACCCTCGTTCAAAAGTTATTGTCTGTTATTGTCTGTCCAAATTCCGAATCAAAGCTTAAACTTTGGTTGCTAGCAGGCAATGTCAAGCAGCTGTCTATATTTTAGAGTCAGTATTTCACATCTAAAGAGAGTGAGTGCATATTGCCATGCCACAGAGAAAAGATTTGAAAAAAGATGTAAGAGGAGCAAATCAATGTGTCTGGCCACAAACTACAGGACATGTACAGATGGGTGACAAGAAATAACCAAAGTATTAGTAAAGTGTTGAGCCACAGCGAGCCTCCAAACAGCTCTAATAGCATTTGGTGTTTTGATGATGTTTGATGAGATCATTGATGAGATTTGATGAACTCTCTAAGTTGGTCCTAAATCTTACATTTGTACAGCAGCTGGATTCCCGTGATGTCACAAGATCATGCAAAAATCCATCTTGTCAGGAATCCAGCGTGCCGCGAGGAGCTACTGGCAGCTACAGGCATGGTTTAGGTGTGTGTGTGACGACACAGAGAGGCGACTGTTCTTTTGAAACAATGGTGGCTACTCAAAAGGTTAGCCTAGATGCTGCAAAAGTATTAGTTATATCAGAACTAAAGAATATTTCATCATTAAAAGAAGAGCAAAGATTGGCACTGAAAGCTTTCCTTGCTGGAAAAGATGAATGTTATATTTCTCAAACCATTCACTGACCACCCACCATCAAGCATTTGCATTTGTATCCATTCATGTATTTGGGCTTTTAATTTGTCACCCATTTGTACTAAAGTGCTTGGAAGAATTTTGTTTTCTATTTTATTAAATACAAATCCTTCAATCATATTTTAGTAATTTGGTTCAGTCGACATTTGGATCATAGATTGTGCATTTAACCAGGGTGCAATTTGTGAAAAAAAACAGAAGGGGGGGGGATGTTTTTTTATCATGCACAAACAAAACATGCAATAATTACATCCCCCTTTCAATACCATGGATATAATGCCACATGGCCAGTCATGCCAAAACACTTATTTATAAACTTCAATATTCAATGGAAAATAATCTCAAACTGAAATAGCACAATGTGGTGTCAACATAAAACACAGCGCTTTCAAGCCGGAGAGCGGTGTTCACTTTTCGGCAAAAACAAAATACTTTCACCCAGGAAACGCTCATTTGTTCCTCGGGAGTGTTTTAATCCAAACCACGATATTTTTCCTAAACTTAACTAGTCATTTGGTGCCTAAACTTAACTGTCATCGCATTACACTTTTTCTGGCTTACCTCCACTACCACGGCCCCTGAAAGGACCGTTATCTGGCGGTGCCTGTAGCCGGCTCACAGTCACCATTTGGCAGGTAAACAACTGCCGCTGGTAGCCGGCGTCCTGGAGCTCTGTAGCTGCTAAATACAACCAGCAACTTTTGTTCGGATTTTATTGTTCTATCGTACTATAGAGTGTTTTGTTCTTTTATTTTAGGTGTGTTATGGTCTATTGGTGAAGTAGCATTAATCAATTTGAGGGGGGGATACATTTTGTCCCCAACGGGGATAAAAATTATTCAGCAGAGGCAGGGATATATAGACCAGAAAGAGGAAAATCCCATGCATCCTCACCGGAAAATTTAACCAATGCAAACTTAAAGCTGCACTATTGATTACTACTTGAGGGCAGCAGAAAAGCTATTAACACAAAATTGACATTACCACCATTTTGTGGCCAACGTGCTAAAAAAAAAATTATTACACATCAAGAAGAAACGCAACATCACCTGATAGTTGCTGCTGGAAAGTACTGTATGACTAGTAAGACCTATCATTATAGCTACAATGTATAGCCCGAATTTCTGGTTTTGTTTTTTTAAAATGAGAGTATCGTTCCTGTTTTGACCTCTTTCCTATCTTTTATTGCACCATCATTTTGTGCTACTCACCACCTTTTATCAATGTGACAAGTAATATCATTGCTCTCCAAAGATATGCCCTGAATCTAACACATTAGTTTTTATTTTTTTTTATTTTCTTTAAGCAGGCAGTCACATTAATCTTTTTGAAGAGGGATGTGGAAAAAAGTAGCATTAATGAGAACACTAGTTGGAGACAGGCATCATTTTACACAGGGGAAGTTGAAATTGCAAGGTACAACATACCCAACCCAGTCTCACGGCAGTTCGTGTAAATGTCACGTTATTTTTAATCTATTGATACGTGTTCACGGGGACGTTTTTCTAATTTTTTACGTGATGGCCAGCGCGAAATACCCTACGGGGAAAGTGCGCCTCACACACACCGGGAGACGGCCGCGGGGGACGCGCGACAATAACGGGACGGTTATGATTAGGAAGACTACGGGAAACAAAACGCCACACGCGGGACGCGATCCCTGCTCGCCCAGGTGAAAGTCCTGTGTTGTTTGAGTCCTGTGTTGTTTGACCCATCCACCACCCCGACCAGCGTCCCTACGCGGATTTTCGGCTTTTTATACTACTCCCTACCATTTTCGTGCTGTGACCACGAAATATGCTTCCCATTGAAATACATTACTTAACATTTTTGTGAAAAACGTCCCCGTGAACACGTATCAATAGATTAAAAATAACGTGACATTTACACGAACTGCCGTGAGTCCGGGCTGACATACCACAGCATGTAAAGCAAAGTGTCCAGTCCATAATTTCCATTTAAAAAAACATTGACAGATACTTGATACACATATCAATAAACATGAAATATTGCTTGCAGTTTGAAACATCATCGTCCTGTCAAGCCCAGCAGGAGAGGAGCATGACGTGATACCTCAAAGACCGGAGAATAGTGTTTTATCATTCAGCTTATCTGAAATAGGCAGTTTCCTACCGTCGTTTTAACATGCTGCTTGTAGAAACATTAATAGTCCAGCAGCTGTCATCGAAATTGGAATAAATCAATCATCCACATTTCATCAATGCAAACTGTCAGGCCCACCTTCCCACCATAATAACTTGTTTTTTCCCAGCAGGCTGTGGCATTCCAAAGGAGTAGCATGCATCATAAAGTTAAGTATTGATCTGTCATACAGTGCTCTTGGTGTTCTTGAAATGACCATACTTTAAGTTATTCCCATTCCTTTTCATCACTCTATTCTCAACAAAACTCTTACTTTTTATTTTGAAGGTTAGCTCCTTGTTTTTTCAAAAGCATTACTAGCATCCAATGAGAGTGCACCTTTCCAAAAATAGCCTTGCAGATGTGTGTTCTCTTAATGCAAAACATGTCATCGGCGTTCCTTGTTGTGAGCAAATGCAGTCATCCCACCAAAGCTTTACATTTTTAATGCTGTGCATCCTGCTCTGCAGTTTTCTCCCAGGCGGTCTCTAGTTTCTGTACTCAAAACTGTGTGGAGAAGGGTTGTGGTTGAAGAGGGATACTGTCAGGGGTAGACGTCATACGAATAACGAACACTCGTTACATTCACTATCGTTACTGTAACAAAGTTGTTTTTTGTGTACTTGTACTGTGGTATTGTTTTAAATAGGTGATTTAACTTGTACTTAAAGCTTTAGTGTGTAACGTTTTTAGAATAATTAACGTCCGTTACATTCAAGCCATTGCCAAATGAGTTGGTACAAAGCTAGTTAAGACTATCAGCTCCACAAAACGCTCTATATTTCTCAGTATGACTATCTTCAAAAACTGGTATCGTCCGGCGACTTTCATGCAAAAAAAGCGTGGAGGAAGGGTGGGGGTGGTGCGTGATCACGGAAGGCTAGCTCCATGTGGATCCGCGCCAGTTTTGTTGTCATTACTTAGAATTCTTCATGGGGTCGACAGACTTCATAGGTCTACGCACTATAGCTTTAAGCATCACAAGTATTGTACTCTGCTACATTTCAAGTCACATCCATTACAGAGTAAAAACAAAAGTAAAATTTAGTTGTGAAAATGTAACAGAAGAAAGTAAGTAAATCAGCGCAGGTGTGTCTGCGGCAGCAGGAGGGCAGAGCTCAGTAGAGGAGACACTCTGCGCTCCGCTGACACTCAGGAAGAGATACATGTTTACGTTCACCTGCCGAGGGTCAGCCATCAGCGGGCAGGAAGCGTGCGGAATGACGGTTGCACCCGGGACGGACCTGGTATTTAGTGAACTGTACAAATGCACAACAATGCGATCAAAGTATGGGTACCATCCTCATGGGTTATGGTTAGCATTATTGCACCTTGTCATAGTTAACATAGAAACGTACCACATTAATGTTACTTTAAAGGTCCCATGGCATGAACATTTCACTTTATGAGGTTTTTTAACATTAATATAAGTTCCCCCAGCCTGCCTAAGGTCCCCCAGTGGCTAGAAATGCCGATAGGTGTAAACCGAGCCCTGAGTATCCTGCTCTGCCTTTGAGAAAATGAAAGTGCAGATGGGCCGATCTGGAATCTCCTCCTTATGACGTCATAAGGAGGAAGGTTACCTCCCCTTTCTCTGCTTTGCCCGCCCAGAGAATTTGGCCCGCCCATGAGAAAGAGACATCATGGCTTGAAAACAAGCAAAGTGGCAGTTGGTCAAGGACACCCCCACCCTCCACCTTGCTCAATAGCATTTAAAGCTACAGACACAGAAATGGCACATACTAAGGAAAGCTCATTGCGGGACTGTCTCTAGTGGCTGTAATTATGCACCAAGGCTGAATTTCGGGAAAGAGACTTCAGATACAGTATTAGGGGACCACTAAGGTCTATATAAAAGAGACTTCAGATACAGTATTAGGGGACCACTAAGGTCTATATAAAAGAGACTTCAGATACAGTATTAGGGGACCACTAAGGTCTATATAAAAGAGACTTCAGATACAGTATTAGGGGACCACTAATACTTCAAAGCATAAAAGCATCTAAAAAGCAGCATGTCATAGGACCTTTAATATACGTACATTTGTACTCAAGTACTATTACTTTTACTTGAGTTAAATGAGTATAAACACTTGGGTACACTATTTTGGTACTCTTTCCACCTCTGGATGTTGTGTATTATTCTGTGTATACATGCACATCAACATGCAACAGAGCAGTAATGTAGCCACGTTTGAGATGCTTATTTATGCATTTGATGTAAAAAAAAATAAAAAAATAAATAGGCAAAAGCAGATGCACATGTTGCCATAGTGCCTATACTGTTTTACTTACTAATTTACCATCTGGCCAAGGGAAAACAGTGAGAAAGTATGTGCCTTTTGGCACATTTTCAGTGATGTTTATTAATGTGCATTGTCCCTGAAAATTAATACATTTGCTAAATATGGCAACACAACATACACAAGTACATTTGTATGAGTGTTGTACAGAAACTGAACATGCAGGTGGAGGATGATAGTCACAGAAATTCCACATTTAGCACTGTTATAGTCAAAGGAACCTAAACACATTTTCACACAGTGTACAGCATACCCTCTACACACACAACCACACACAAGCATCAGCTCAATCACGTGAAGGCAATGCCATGCGTTCCGTGTCTAATTCAAAGTAAGCAGATGGTTGTGGGTTTTTATAAAGGGAACTTAACATCAGTCGTTTTGAAGAAAATCCTGTCAGGGGTGCGAAGAGAAATGTGAACAAATCTCAGTTCCATTAGATCAGACACAGGCAGGCCCCCACCCAAGAGGGAGCCTTCTAATCGATACTAAAACAGTGAAAACAAGTCCAGGCCAAGACACAAGAGAGCGATAATGACAGGGGAGAGGAAGAGGTAGGGAAAGAGAAAGTGAAGATGGGGGGAGAGGGAAAAGATGGGGAGCAGGCAGGTGAAATGAGGAGAGAGCAGTGAGAAAAAGAGAGCAAGAGAGAGTGATAGAAGAGTGGGTGAGACAGAAAAGAGAATACAAATACAGGCATTTGGCTGGGGCTGAGCCTCTGAGCAGCATGGCTGAAGATTCACTATCTGGCAATTTAACGGTTTTAAACAGCTATAAACAAGTGTTCATTTTTCCCTGAGATGTGTGACATAAATAGAGCTACAGCCCAGTGAGAAAAACTGCAGTGAGTGGATGAAGAGACAGGCATGGGGCAGTGGCATTTAGCTTTCAAACATCTCTTGTGAAAATGAGTTGCAACACCCCAAATCCTGATAAGCATAAATCCTGATACAGTTCCTCACTAATTACAGTTAATACATGTTTAAGGGAGCTGGGCTGACAAAAGAGCATGCATAACACTGTAGAAAATGTGATACAGACAGCTACAGGTTAAGCTCCAGTGCCCTCTCCTCTCTTTCTCCCTGGAAGCTTTAGCAAGTTCGGCCTTTGATTGTTATTTGGTCTTACATCTAAGCTGGCTGCTGTAGTGAGGTAGTTCTCGGAGCAGTACACAGCTTATTAGATTTTGCAGGAAGTAGCACTCTCCGCTTCCTGAAAAATGAGGATTAAATCGTCCTGCAGGAAAGGCTGAATTGCCCCTCAATTGATGAGGTTACACAGCCGGGAGAACATAGCGTTCCTGGCACAATGCACCCGCTATCAGTATGGATGGGTCCTTTATGGGTGAGCTAATGTCGCTTCTTATCAAAATTTGATCCACATTGCATCATGTTCTTTTAATGATGTTGCAATTCAGCTTGGGGGTGTGTTTCCCAGCAATTGGAAAAATAAGTCAGGCTCGGCAAAATACATGTGATGTACACGTGTGTCAGTGTAGGCAAATGTCCATGTGGATTGCTCTTGTTTTTATGTTTTTTTTTTCTTTATTACAAATCTTCCTACCAACGTAAGTTGGTACAAGCGTTGTAGAGATTTGGAAGCTCCTCTGCAAGGCTCTGCGACATATAGTGACCCATAAAGCTGGGTTTCCACAGGCAGCTTTTTTTCAACTGTAACTCGGCTGAATCCGTCACACGCAGCGGATGTGTACACGTTTTGCAAACAATTTATTGTTGTTGTCGATATACGTTTCTATCAGTTTCTATCTGGCCCATCTCAAACTATTTGGTAAGTTTTCTACTTCAGTCACACACTTTGCCGCTCAAAACGTTGTGTTTAGTTTAGTGCAAAGACCTTAGCCCTCTGCCAAGCTGGCTGTTAACATCCCTGTACACTTACAGAGACGTATCATAAAGTAAGCTATAAGGAGATCACATTCTTTAAATTTGCACAGAATTTGAAATATAGCATATGTGGATACACAGGAGAATATATTAGAGCCACGTTCGCGAGTCTGCCCTCTCACTGGCTACCGCTCTGCAAAAGTTGACTCAGAGTCAACTTTGGGAGAGCAGGGAGAGCGGTGAACATCCAGACACTATTACCCCGGACTGTTTTCCCACTCTGCCATTATTTTAGCTGCCTGTGAAAACCCAGCGTAACACCCTTATCTTCATCGACCTGAAGAGCTATTTACGTGTATCTTCAGATACTGCAACTTTGTAGCCATTACTGTCAGCATATGCTTCATTTAAATGTAGGAAAAAAAGAGTCATACAGACTTTCCAGATATTTCTTTCATTTTCTCCCACTAAGCACATCATCTAGCCTCGTTTAGCCCCTTCAGAAAGACACATGGTTGGACAATCACGCCATGCCAACAGTAGGCTATTCTAGTCATCCTTCTGGAGGATTTATGCCTGAAACTTTTTGGCAACACTTGGGATTGGAGATAAAGAATTGGCTGCTGAAGGAAGTGCGATCAGTAAACACAAAATCTGAGCAAACTGATTTGGGATTCAATGTTTAACACCAGTTTCTGAAAACAACGCCAAAACTTCAACTTCTAAAGGTCTGCATGCATGTGAATTTGTGCACACTGTGCATTTGCATGTATGTGTCTGTGGGTATGCCTGAATGTATCCAGGCCATATTTTTTGTGTACTAAAATATGTTGGAGCATTATCATTCACCACCATACCTTTTCTTCCCACAAAATGCAGTTAGGAATGCATAGAAGTGACAATGAATTAGCTAAATACCTTTTAATTAGTGTACCCTCCATTAAACAGCTTTGTTCACACCAGCTGTAGATAAGCAATTCCCTCAGAAGAAGCATATTTATAAAAAAAAAAATAATAATAATGGAGATGTCACATAACTCTACTTGTGAGCCACCCCCTCAACGAGACACCGAGAGCCATGCATATGTTCACCAGTTGCTGTGATGCTCAGCCATACCTGCCAAATGCTGATTTCTAAAAATAAGGACAGCTCTCCAAAGCCAGAACACAACAAGAAACACTACAAGGAAATGCTCACCATTTCTACCATCTTCTTTACTAAGGCAAATTGTTTGCTCTTTAGTTCTATGCCACTTAGATTATTGCTCAGTAATCTGGTCATCTGCTTCAAAAACCCTAATTAGAAAACTTCAAGTAGCACAAAATAAAGCTGTAAGACTTGTTTTAAAGGTCCAATGTAGTTAAAATGCATGAATGTCTTAAATGGTTGAGTGTTGAAAAAAGATTATTAGCCAATGTGCTTACTTTGTTGCACTCTGTTGTACAAAGTCAGACACCATCATTTATTTTTTATAACATAACTTACAGTTGAGATATCCACACTTGTTTAACAAGGGGAGCCAGTAGGGGGCACATGATGTTACCTTTACCAAAATCCAATAACTTGAAAAAAACTTTTATTTACAGAGCAAGTTCTTTGTGGAATAAAATCCCTAGTAACATTTGTTTTATCACAGGAAAGGACCATTTTAAAAAGAAAGTCAAATCTTACCTTCATTTAAATTATTTATTATGAGGTTTCTGATTGTGTGTCTTTGTCAATGTAAGCCACCTTAATGTTAGCCATGTAATATATTGTAATATATAACTTAGTTCTCTATTCTCTATTTGCTTGGTTTGTTATTGTTTTTATTTAATTCTATTTGTAATTTTTTGCTTTTGTTACTTAGTTTTGTTGGCAGATATTGTTACATGTATTTTTTTTTATTTTTTTTTATTTCTTTTCTGTATATGTTATGAAATGTTTTAATATTGTTTGACTAAATGTAGTGTTGGACCCCAGGAAGACTAGCTGGTCGTCAAGGCGTCAGCTAATGGGGATCCTTAATAACTAAACACACACACACACACACACACACACACACACACACACACACACACAGGTTTGTGGCACTATCTTTGTGGTGACCCATCATTGACATAATGCATTCCCTTACCCTCACCCTAACCATAATCTAATTCTATCCCTTATCCTACAACCAAGTCTTAACCCTCAAACAGCCCTTTAAACTTGTGGGGTCCAGCATTTTGGCCCCACAAAACTGTCAGGATCCCACAAGTATACTGGACTCCCGGTTTTTGGACCCCACAAATATAGTTAAACAAGGCCCCCCCCCCACACACGCACACACACACACACACACACACACACACACATACACAATCATACCGCCTTTAAACTTTCTCTGCAAAGTCCCTCATAGTCCTGGCTTAAAGCGTAACTCTCGCCAAAATGCAACCTAGGGTCTTTTTGTGAATGTACCCGAGTCAAACTTTCATTTAAAAGCATATTTAGGACGGAATCACCACTTTTAAGACTTACCATATTTTCGTTTTTCGGTCAAATGGCCTTTTGAATGGGAGTGCTAGGGGCACTTTTATGCTAGCCTCAAAATAGCTGTTTTTAAAACACTAAGAAGGCTCGACCCCACTGAGCAAGCAACGTCTGTGGATGTACAAAACACGTTGAAATCCCATCCGTCCGTCCAGGCCATGATTTGAAAGTCCATTGACAGCCAGAATTAGTTGATTAACGACACTGGGAAATGATGTCCTCTCAGGCCATAATCTAGACGTCCACTAACAGATAGAACTTGTTGAGAATAGACGTTGACGCTGGCTTTAAGAAAATTAAAATATCTTAATATGAATCCAACATATAATTTGTTTTATAAAACCATGCCAACATTTTTTATTTTAATAGCTTAGTATTCTATGCAGTAAATAGGTATGAAAAAGGCTTTAGGCTGACCTACACGTTATAGGCCCAGTTTAATATTCAACTTAATTTTATACAATATAAGTAGTACTGGGTCCCTGATCTGTCTCTTTTACTTATGGGGTCCTTGGCTTAAAAAATCTTGAAGACCCCAATTGTAGAGTGTTCTTGTATTTTATTTATTATTTATTGTATATCTGTATGGGTGTTGTGTACTTGGTGCTGTAGCACAGACATTTCTATATATCTAGTCTTTCTTAACATGTTTAAACATATTCACTGCTGTTTAAAAACATAAGTTGAAATATGTTTAAAACATGCCATGAACATAACTTGTAATGTTGCTCTTCAATGTAAAATGTTCGATAAAATATACAAGCTGCTTCCATTGTTTTGGTGTGAGTTGCCCAGTGTCAGAGATATCGGCAATAGAGTTTCCACTATATGGCACTCGGCTTGCGGTGTTTAAAGCACAACAAAAAACATTGTTTTGTTGAAAAACATAACAGCAATGTTTTTTTCATAATGTTTTTTCCAGAAATCATGACTAAATTACTCAGGATTACCTGCAGACCTCTTTGCAAGCGTTGCAAGCATGTTGGAACTACACAAATTAGTATGCTGTACATGAAACTGCTCACAATAAATCTGTAATTAATCAAAAAAGACATCTCTATGGCCGATATCTCCAAAACTCGGCTACTCGCACCAAAACAATCTATGATAAATAGCACTGCAGGAAAAATATTTATTTTGAGGTTAGAATAATTGAATGTTTAATTTATTAGCTGTTAATATTTTGTTGTGAACCTCATTAAAGATTAAAGTTATCTCTTAATTTCAAACAATGTCATTTTTAATAGATAAGATTTCAGGTATTTCCAATTGTAAATATGGATATTAAAATGTCTTGGACAGGTGCATCTGAGGGATATAATTTTCTATGTACAGTTTAAAGGAGTATTTCTGCACACTGATACTAAAATCAGTTTTATTAAATACCATGTGGTGTTCCAACATTGGAACAATAACCTACATGCAGGTTTGATGACCAAAACATGATATTCAACAAAGCTAATAGTAAGTAAAGACATGGGTCTCATTTACAATTACTGGCTTTTTCTCAATGCTCTTATCTTTTGTTTTTAACTCACTGCCATTATTTTAAAGTTAAGGTTTTTTAAAAGATGAATCCTTGCAAATGTGGACAGTTGGGATTTTAATGTCTGTGCGTCTTTAACACGTCTTTAATTGACATTTATACTACGTCCAAAAAAGCCATTCAAAACAACTTTCATTCTGGCTGCCTTTGGGACGTCTTTTGGGTGACGTCTATACAACGTCCAGAAAAAAATGCACACTGGTCCAACAATTACGTCTTTAAAACATTTTAATTGACGTCTATACACTGTCCAGAAAAGACGTATTTGTACTGGGACACATGAGACTTTGCTCGAAGTATCACGGGGGGCTCTACACCTTAACGAAAGCAATGACAACATTGTCTGTGTACCCTGAGTTTACTAAAAAGAAAGGTTTTGAGCAACTCACGTTAGCAGTTGTTGTTTACGCTATCTGCCATTTTCCCAGTCCAAAATAGGCGATCTCCGAATGCGAAATGTCATTCCTATATGAGGCTCCTTTTTCAACTACAAGGTCAATATTGTGTTTCACTAACGACAAAACAACGAATTATCCGTGCATTTATATGGAACTAAGCTTTAGGAGCTTTCCATCTTTACTCTCCTCCCTCGACTATTTTTGACTGGCTCGATAGACCGGAAGAACAACAGCTACAGTGAATTGCTCAAAAACTTTCTTTTTAGTACACAAACAATGTTGTCAATGCTTGCGTTCATGTGTAGAGCCCCTGGTGATACTTCGAGCAAAGTTTCATGTTGTGTCGAGCCTTCTTAGTGTTTTAAAAATAGCTATTTTGAGGTTAGCATAAAAGTGCCCCTAGCACTCCCATTCAAAAGGCCATTTGACCGAAAAACGAAAATACAGTCAATCTTAAAAGTGGCGATTCCGTCCTAAATATGCTTTTAAATGAAAGTTTGACTCGGGTACATTCACAAAAAGACCCTAAGTTGCATTTTGGCGAGAGTTACGCTTTAATATAATGTCGCCCATCTTGGGATAAACTTTCTACTAACACGGCAGATGGCAATGGTTTACATGTAAAACAATTACATTGCTGCTGCTGGAGGAGCGTTCAAATGGAATCCTTTCCCCCTCTCTTCAGCCATGCCCTGAAGGGACGATACACACACATCTGTTATTGACCTGCAAGCTGGCTAATGAGGACCAGGCGCTGGACATGTATCTCAACACTGGAGCAAGTGTGTGCGTGTGTGCGTGTGTGTGTGTGTGTGTGTGTGTGTGTGTGTGTGTGTGTGTGTGTGTGTGTGTACATGCATTAAAGCTGTTGTCCAGAGGAATACTTGGTGGATGCTGCAGCACTGCTCCTCTTCGCAGTTAAGAGAAGCTACCTCACATTTGGCAGTTGTATTGTCACACAGTGTAAGCCTTGTGTTGGTTTCATAGAGAGTATACTGGTACATTACAAATCATGCACAGTGTGTTAGAAACAGCAGTGACGTCTGCATCAATCAATCAATGAGTCAGTCAATGTCTCTTGCTCTGAAGCTGCATTAATCAATTTTGTTTAAGCACTTGTTACATTTGATTTAAAAAATCTGAAAAACACAACACTGACATATCACCTTATGAAGTTGTTGTGGCAAACTTGTTAGCAAACACAGGGCTATCAAGTTTTGAAGACAGGCAAGAGTGACATTTTACCCCCCCCCCACCTGTCAGGGGGTCAAAGAGGGGTGGCGGGTTGGACAGATCGCAGGAATGGGGGTGTTTCTTATTATTAGTGTTTTTGTTGTTGTTATTGATAATTGCTCAGACTTGCAGAAGAAAATATTTGACACATGGCACTGACAACCAAATACAAAGTATTTATTCCATTTCCACATGGTGACTAATGATGTGGGAGGGGTCTGGTGGTCCTCCCCCAGAACATTTTGAGCATTAAACACTTCATTTCCTGCATTCTGGTGAATTTGTATGCACCTATTTCTACCTTTTTCTGAATCAATTTATGCTGGAAATATCTTTATGTAAAGGGAAACATAGATTACAATCCAAATATAAAAACTATAATGGAAAATATTGCAATAAGGCTCTCAGGCATTCTGTATTGCTTTCATCTATTTATTCATATCATAGCATCATTTACTCTTCCATTCTCTTTTGCATCTTTTGTTGAGGAAGTAACCTCCTTAAATGTGCATATGACAATTATTCACCTCAATGATACATTGTAGTCTCGCATCGCCAGACCTTCCTTCACAGCGCCGCAGAGGAAGGTCTGGCTAGATAGTCTAGCTAGCTGTCTGGATTTACCCTGCAGAGATCTGAGGAGCGGTTTACCGTAGTCCTCATATGTCGACCGGAGTTTAACATCTGGCGGAATTTCCGGCGGCACCTGAATAAGAGGATGGTCTGGCTAGTCCACACAGCATTCGGGGATGGGAGAAAAATGTGCTCTGGTTTAATGGCATTTCTTTAAACCAGTCACAATTGTCATGGCCAGTCACAATTGTCATGGCGCCTCTGCAAAATATCCTTGGGAAGGAACTTGTTTTGGTGGAACGTGTATGTTCGAAAGTTGTTGAAATGAAACGTCGTCGATATAGACTATCAGATTTGTAATGTGGCTAAGGAAGACACATCAGAATCAAACTGTAATAAATTGCATTTGTGGATTTTATCCAAATATTTTATGTGGGTACTTGAAATGGTAAGATGTCCAAGGAGCCTTAGCTCCTTGCTAGTTTAGTTCCTTTATCAATCAACATACTGTAGGCCTAAACGCAGTTTAATGGCCACAGCTGTGTGATTGGCTAACCGCTATATCAACATTTAAAATTAGTGATTACAGGGGCGACCTCTAGCTCACCCAGTAAGAGCGTTCGCCCCGTGTTGGCTGAGTCCTGTAGCGCCGCAGGTTCGAATCAGACCTGCTGTCATTTGCTGCGTGTCATCCCCCATCTCTCTCCCCCTTTCATGTCTATCCACTTTCAAAATAAAGGGAAAAGCCCCAAAAAATAATCTTAAAAATAAATAAAAAAATTAGTGATTACAGAGAAGGAGTTGACAGAAGGTTGACTTCTTAACTTCACTGCCACACTGCCCCAGCAGGTAGACAGTGGTTACCCGTTAAACCTCCATTAAAGGTGCTGTAGGTAGGATTGTGAAGATCCAGGACTTTTGAAGAATTTGAACATCGACAATTTCTCAGTCCCTCCCCCCCTTTCTGCTAAAGCCCAAAACTGTCTCCTAAGCCCCTCCCCCCACAAGGGAGAATGAGTGCGTGTGCATGAGCAGTGATTGACACGCAGTTAGACACCCCAACCCTGGCCCTGATTGGAGCATCTGAACAGGGAGCTGTGGATTTTTGCAAATTGCACTACAGGCTGTAGGTGGTGCCAGAGGAGCCAGATTTCTTTTAAAATGACCTGCTTCATGTAGTTCTACTGGAACATAGGGTCAGTTTCAGCAAATATGACAGAAAGTTAGTTTTATAAGGCTTACCTACTGCACATGTAAGTCCCCTCCTGCTCTCAGTGATCATCTGAACACATATATTATTATTTTTTTGGTCTTCTTGGTCCTCTCTCTCTCTCTCTCTCTCTCTCTCTCTCTCTCTCTCTCTCTTTTCTCTGTAAAATTGACTGTTAACTGTCCGACAGCCTATCTTTTTCTGTTTGTTATATCATTTGAGAAAGGGGTTGGTAAAATAAGATAATTTCTGATCATGGATATGTAATGTAATATAGCAAATAATTCATGGTTTGATTATAAAATTAGTCTGTTTCCATGAGCGGAACAAAAAACAATGTGAAGTGAAATACAGCCAAATTCACAACATAGTTTAAGAGATTCCGATTATTTATCCAGCGCAGCCCCTATAAGGAATACAGTAGGAAGGACTCCTCACTCTGCATACTCGTGATGAAGGAACTACTTTGCGACTCCTGGTGGCAGAAAAAAGAACAGCATGTTTGATTTTATAAGGCAGAAGGATACTGCGTGCTTACTGCTGCAACCAAACCACAGTGGAAAAGTAGAGCACTTTTACATTCTATCACTGTGGTTGCTAACTGTCTCTGTCTGCTGTGAGGTGCTGAGCTTGTAGCATAAAGTCGGTTTATTACAGTTTCACTGCTGAAAACCGCTGCCTGCTGCTGCTACAAATGAGTGTGATGTGATAGGAGTAGGCTGGCCAGAAAACCCAAACCATGAGGTCAAACAGAGGAAGTAGCTCCGTCGATCTGAGAGGACTGCAGAGTTAGAATTCTCTGATGGGGATATCACTACGAGCAATCCCTTTCACAATCATCCACGATCCATTGTTGCAATAAAAACATTTCCTCTCTGCAGTCATGGTGAGCGTTAGCAGAAGTGGCAGGTAGCAGGTGTTCAAGAGCACCCACAGCAACCAAACACTGTTGCTTCACATGTTCTCTGTCAGAATAAAACCATGCATGCATGTGCGCACACACACACACACACACCCACGCCCACACACACACACACACACACACACACACACACACACACACACACACACACACACAGCCTAACACCAAAAGGTCAGAGAGGTTTTGTTTTCCTCTTGAGTGATGTCAATGCTCTGTCACCCTGAGCCATTTTGAAAGTGTTGCGATACTGAGCCTCTCTGTTTTAGTGACACTTTGGTCCCGAAAGAGCCCGCAGGCTCTCAGGCTGAAAATGTATCTCTCTGGATTCAACCTACATCTCGCCAGGACAACTCTGTCTGGAGGCACTAAGAGTAGGGGACATCTCTCCTTCTTTTTCTCTCTGTCTTTCTCTAGTTTTGGTATTTTCTTTACAACCCCACTTTTATTACAATTATATTATTGTTACAACATATAATATAATTCATCTTAAAAAAGAAGAATTCAGCATGAAGCCATGTCATGTTAATGTCAAGCGGCAGAAGAAAATAAATGAACAGGAGAAGAGTGCAGTTCAGTAATAAAAAGATAAAAATAAATATCAGAGGAACTTTTTTTTATGGATTCTGCATGATAGCTGTGCAGAGGCTAAAACAGCGTGAGTTAACTGAGTTGGATGAACAAGCGGTGACTAAAAGCACATTCAAAGAGGGATGTGAAGTCCTGCTTGAAATGCTGCAGGGGATAAAAGGAAAGGAGCAATCAAGTGGATTTAAGAATTCCACGCATTTACATTCAGATTAAAGGAATGTGTTTTAAATAGCTTGCATTTCATCACTGATAATAGCTCAACTGCACAACGCGTCCTCATACCTAAACAACAGAATAGGTTATTTGCCAATGACTCCCAAAACAACATATATGACCGTTGACGAATATCAGCGACAGCCGTACTTTGTGTAACGGTCGCAGACTTAAACACGTGGTTAACATTGTGAATTGAAACAAAATGGTGATGTTTAGGAAAATGTCATGGATGGGTCAAAATAAGTATGTTTGTAAATTAAGTACATTACATATGTAACAACACAATTTCCACCCTATGCAGATTCCTTTGCTCCCTTCAGAATTACTACAGCCGCTAGAGGTTGCTGCCTAACAATAAACGTTAATATGGATCGTAATTAGCTACTTGCACAGATGACCTATATGAACGTTTTTTTGGGGAAGATGGTCTGCAACTGCAATGTTCTTCTTCTACACTTACTCTCTGTTACGTCAGTGTCTTCTCAATAGGAGATGTCACTTAACCCACTCCCCCTTTACTACGTAGCTTTTCAAGATCAGCTACAATATAATTATGTATTGATCCTGAAGATGCAATCCATATATATCGATCGTCACAAAGTCACACTGACATGACATGACTGATGGTTTGTGTGACAGTTTCCTATTAATTAGTTATGAAATCTAAGCCCTATATTTTCACTGTTTGTATCTGACGTGAGTGGCGTAAACGGCATCTGGGAGCTGTGAGTTACATGCTCCACAGAAATCAGCCTCAAATCCTAAAATAGCATTGACTTGTTCAGGAATAGTCGATTTACTTGCATAAGTTAGAACAACATTCCTTATTTGAGCAGCTGTACACGGTGTAACCACACAGTCCTACATTAGAATTCTTCGGTGACACCCATGGTTACTGATGGTAATGGCACATGTGTTTTACTACTAAAAACAAACATGCATCAACCACAGAGGCCAGCAAGCACACCTTGAACAGTTACTTTGTCAAAAATGCAACAGAATCAACGCAACTTCTGTTATTTTGTAGTGCAGCCACAAACAAACCGTGGGTGAAAAGGATATTAAAAAAAGTCAGTAATTACTGTTAGTAGTTTTCCAACAGCACAGTAATTAGTTCTTTGTTAAACCAGATATGCTGACAGAAACACTTATAAAAAAACTTTGTGTGTCTTGTTGTTTTGTGGACACATTTCAACGGATCAATAACAGCACTTATTTTGATGACAAATACATTGCGAGCACTGTGGGAGCTTTACAATAAAAGCCACCCTGTGGTTTGCCCGATGAATACTTTTAATGTGAAGCAGCAGCAGACATTAAAAGCAAAATGTGATATTTTTGTGTTGGAAATGTTCTGTTGTAGAGTCCTATCAGTAGGGTTGGGTTGGGTGCTAATACGGCACCAGTGCCTTAACGACCGTTATCTACCGGACCGAATAGCAACGCGGATTTCGTTGCCTCATTTCGGTGCCACTTAAATGCCTTCTCTGATGCTCCCTAAACGGACGTTAGAGGCAACCGAAACATCGCAGCATGTCACGCTAGTTAACACTACACTTGGCATTGGGTAACATTAGCCTACCGTAAGCTAGCAGCTGGATTAAACACGGTTAAAATGCTGACAGCTAAATGGTGTAAAGGGTGTCTGTATTTCACTGTAGAGGAGTCCAACACCTGGACGTTCAACGTGCTGCCATTGTCTGAAAAACAACGCAGATGTTGCGTTCACTTGAAACTCGCCTTGCCAGCTTCGTGCTGCATTCAAAGTTATTGTAAAATACCCTTTTCCCATCGTTCCCTCCTGTCCCATTCCCATTGTTTTTGTCATTTAACAGGAATAAGTTATTGTTATTACATTTTTAATAAATCATTTAATTTTGAGCCTGTGGCCTTAGCAATAAACAAGCCGTTCTTTAATGTCGCCGACTGTCGTTTTGTGCTCCTAAATATATATATATTTTTTTTTATCTTTTTAAAAGTATTGATTCAGGCACTGTTTAGGCACCGGCACCGTTTTAAAAGTATCGTTTTAGCACCGGTATCAGAAAAACTCCAAACGATACCCAACCCTAACTATCAATAAACAACAAAGCTTCCATCTATGAGATAAAATTACAGTAACAAAGTACATGCATGTCGAAGTTCCTGTGAATGTTTTGTTTTTGAAAAGGCTATGTAAAACCAGCACAGGAATGGCTGAGTCCGCCATTAAGGCTGTATTTACACCAAATCAGGCATTCAAAAACGGCAGTCCCCCCATTCATTTGAATGTGGGTAGCGACTTAAGGCTGTGGCGGTGGGGACCACAGGGCAATCCAACGTCACGCTGCGGTGGCCAATCACATAGTCTGGATGTCCCTCGTCTTATGCTTTTTTGTGTGTTGCCGTTTTCAAACTCTGTTCGCTACAGGAAACAACAACAACCTTCGATCTAGCAAGCTACACTCTGAAAATGGCAAGTTTTGAACAAAATTTGGATCGTGAAATAAGGCAGGCCTGCCTGGCTCTTTTGGGGAATGATTGTAAAGATTTACTAGGAATATGTCTACAGCATTTACTCTTGTTTGGTGGGATTGCTGTGGACAAAGTACACACGGCGATACACTGGTAAGCGCATATTACGTTTAACTATGTATCCAGCTAATTTAAAGATTGTTTTTAGGCCTTTATTTTTGACAGGACAGCTAAGACATGAAAGGGGAGAGAGAGGGGGAATGAAATGCAGCAAAGGGCCGCAGGTTAGAACCTAACCCGCTATCAGGTGAGCTACACAGGCGCCCAGTATCCAGCTAATTTAAATAGCTCACATTACTGTATTGTGTGAACAGTTAACTTCATTAAGTATTTAATGTGGTGTTTTCTTTTGCGGGGTGCAAATGTTCCACCAAAACAAGTTTTTTCCCGACACTATTTTGCAGAGCCACCGTCGCTGTGTCCGGAGCTTAGCACCGCCCAAGACGATTGTGATTGGTTTAATCTAATGTATGTGTGGTGTAGCCAGTTCTTACCCCACAGCGCTGTGTAGATGGGTCTGGCAATGCGAAACTATCAATCACGTAACCTACCCGCGATTAGACAAAACACAATGGATTGGGAAACACGATGGAAACACAAATGGGCCATAAGTGACACTACTGCACAACCCTGCGCTGATTTCTGCTCCTTTATGGAGAGGAAATTACTGAATGAAAATTTAATGTATTTGTCGAAATGTTGAATGGTTACTGCTGAAAAATGATGAAAATGGTTTTAAATAATGAAAATCTTAAGGAATATAACTTTAAAGCTAAACATATAAATTGTATTGTTTGTTTCATGGTCTTTGCTGTCAGATGGGAACAGGACAACCAGCACACACCATGACATGTCATTTTTATAAATGAGGGCTGACTCAACCTAACCACGCTTGTTTAGGCAGATGCTGGTGGTAAATACAAGTATACCCTGGCCTATCCGGTTTGTCCTTCTTACCTTCCTGACGGAGAATTAACTGTTAATTATTTTGATTCCTCAAAAAGTCCCAGTGAGATGTGTGATGGCTCACTGACCTCAATTATCCTGACCAGTGTCCTGTTAGACGTTTTTATTGATTGTGTGCCCACATTGGAATACATGACAGCTAATTAGACTTGAGAGAGTTTTTCTTTTAGGTTGTTGATGTCATTTAGGCCTCTTTCCTTTCCTAATTGGCTTTGTTTTTATCATCAGTCTATATTGATTCCATAGTCGCACTGACATGACTGGTGGCTTTTTTTATTGGGGACAGAGATTTCTATAGGTTGCTGTTGGAATTTAAGCAATTTACCCTTTTCTCATCATCTCTACCTGATTCTAAAAATAAGTAGGCCCTCTTTAATTCAGCTATTCAGTGAAGCCACACCAAAAGGAAATGATAAAGAATTCTTCCGCAGATAATTACACTTTAATTTGCCAACTCTCAAAACAACACTAAAATGCAATACAATATAATTTAAAATGTGATCTTAGCACAGTACATTCCCTCTGTTATCCACTATCAGGTGCTATTAGTGACTTGACTTGTAAACTGTATTTTAAACACACCAATGCACATTAGGGTTGCAGGAGTCAGTAAACACAGACATCAATTTCATGGATTGGAAAGTGTTCATGCATGGAATAGAGGACACTTTCCAATGGCCCCTTGTAGGAGCTGGTTTGTTTTAAAACCAAACTACAAGCCACATTTCCTTCATTCAAAGTGTCAAACTAATCAGTACAAAGACCCCCATTTACACTGTGTCAATTCATGTGTCTGTGTAGTGTTAATGCATCTACATGTAATTATGTCAGCAAGTGGTCTGAGAAGTAAGCTCCCCTGCGTTTGTGGCAGTTTACCTTACACTGCCATTTGACTGAAATGTACTGTCATGCTACCTGTCCCATAAAACAGCTCTAGCTATTTCAACACATGCAATCATACAGAAGGAGCACTAAGCTGTCATATTGTTTATCTGATCCCTAACCAGTGCAATAACTAATGACCGATGAGTGACAGAGTGGCTTGAACGAGAGCCCCTGTTCACAGCTGTATGGAAGCCCTGAGAAGCAAGGTGAATTTTTTGTTTTCTTGCCGGCAATGTTAGCGAAAACCTAAAAGTGTATCTTCTACGTATGAATTATTATCTGAAATGTTATCTCATACGCACGAGATGTTATTTCCTATGTAAGACATATCTAATGGTTCATCTCTCCTAGGAGATAAACGTCTAGGCATAATTGGGCTGTTTTGTACGACGGCATATCAGGGCCATTGTACTTTTTTGAATATAAGGACCTATTTTGATAATAGGGACACAGCAGCAAACTGCTGGTCTAGAGAATTTAATTTAATATTTTCCTCATTAATGATTATTTCATCCACCTACCAAAATGTCAATCAATCCGGCATATGTGTGTGTGTGTGTGTGTGTGTGTGTGTGTGTGTGTGTGTGTGTGTGTCTTAGTCCTGTCTTGGCAGTTGATTAGATTTGTTGATCAGTCTGATGGCCTTAGGATAAAATCTGTCTCTTAGTCTAGATAATCTGCATTTCACACTTCTGAACATCCTGCCAGAGGGCATATGGGCGTATTCAGACCTAAGCAAGTGATCCGGCGATTCACCAGACGGTTGTGCAATGGTGTGGGAGACTCACTTTAACAGCCCATGTGTGTGACGTCCTGTGTTCTTTAAGCCCTAATGTAGCACAAGTAGACTTTATATTTCACAATTATTGTTTTCAATCAGATCATTTATAGCTCTGCAAATTTCCGTCCGCACTTGAATGTCGCTTTTATTTTACGGAGAAAGAGAGATAGCAAGGAGACGGAGGGACTGGGCTTTTTGCTGGAGCTTGTTGAAGGAAACAGTCAGCTGTTACACAAACTCCTGGGCAGTTAAGTGCTTGTGTTTCGTTTTTTACACTCATAGTTTTTTTTTTTTTTTTACTTTCATGTGGCAGGGATAGACGCAGTGAGGTTTCCTGTTTACTGTCAACAGACTGACAAGTCTGATCGCCGGTTCAAGATTGGCCACCGCAGGGTGATGTTGGGTTCCAAACTCCAAAAGCTTAGTCTGTCTTAAATTTTCACTGCAGGCTGCTGTGGTTTTGTCTAAACGCACTACCCCTATTCAAAATGTATGGACACACTTTTCGGCAGGCTGCGCAATAATCGCCTGAGTGTGTGTGTGAATGTGGCCTACAGGCTCTCTCTGCACTCTGCAGTGGTAGATGTCCTGCAGCGATATTAGGGGTGTCCTGTTGATTTCCTTATCAGTCCTTACCACTCTCTGCAGGCGTTTGCGGTCCATTGGCAGTGCTGTTCCCATAACACACAGTGATCCAGCTGGTCAAGATGCTCTCTATGATACAACTTTAGAGGCTGCTGGGTGATTGTCAGCGGTTGACAAAGTCTCTTCCCCTTCATCTCATTGGTCATATCTGCATTGAGGGAGAGGTCATTGTTGTCACAACCATGCCATCAGACTTGCCACCACAACTTTTCGTCACCCCCAGTGATCAGACCAATAACTGTATCAATGGATCTAACCTGCTGAAGTTATTCTTCTTCTGGCATTTTTATCACTTCGCTTCTGATTTGTAGCCTGTGATTACCAAAATAGATAGTAATCAGATTGGTGATCTGTCCAACAGAGAAGCATATACGTGGTTATAAGTGTAAATTAAAGTCTATTAAAAAATTTCTGAATTTTGTACAAGGCCCTTGAAAGTGAAAATGGGGCCAAAGTCAACACCACCACTACAAAACCTACATTGTTGGTTATAGACTGACAAAGGTCCTGCTTCATCTGTCCCTTTGTGTAACATACATATGTGCAGGTAGTAAGGATCGAACACTGATGATTATCACAGCTATCGTGATGAAAACACAACAGACAATCATCACCAACAAACACCAAAGCATTAGCCTCTGCACACAATCGATGCAAGGCACTGCATGACATTATGTGTGTAATGTGAATTAGTGAGCATGTAACAGATAGAAGCCCTTCCTCTCTCTTACAAAGTTATGTTCCCTCTAGTGCTATGGTAACTATGGTCTGCCTCTGTGAGATCCAATGTCAGCAACATGGTTTGTTGTGGGTCACATGCTTAACCACGCACAGTTACCCAGTGGTCTTAGTTCAACTGCAGATGAAATACATTGATGGCACAAAGTGGTCTAGCTTATTGGAGGAAAAGGACCGACTTACACTAAGCCAACAGACGCACATGCCAAGAGTCTAAGCGTTCTAGGGCTCATCAAGCGAGGATAGTGGGATAGAGGCCAGATCAGTCCAGGGAGTGGACGTACAAACACCTTATTGAGAACCAGTCAACCCAGAACTGAAGAGGCTAGCAGAAAAATAAGACACAGAAATGGTATTCAAATATCATGGAACACTGATATCAATCAGCATGACACCACACTACAAAATATATTAAAATCCTGCCACAATAGCCAAACAAACATCATATAAAGCTTCCTCCACTCTAAAACAAGAAATAAATGCATAACCTAACAAGAAATCCACAGTTTCTCACACTACATCTGGCTTGGAGTATGGCTTCCAAACACAACGGATGTGCCTATTTTCTTTAAAGTAGACAGTCGCTGTGGATGGGAACAGATTTATTTGAATTGGATGCTTAAGAATTAAGTTTGGTTCACAGATTGTAGGTGACCATGAGTGTAGTGGGTTATAAAGAAGAGAGGATTTTTATATTAAACGGTAGGTATTGCTATTCATCTCACATCTTTGCACTTAGTCCCCCACTCCCACTTGATTTGCATTAACAGCATTTAAAATGGAGGGAGAGGGAACTCTCAGTGGAGTAAGTTGCACTCGACTACATGATCACTGTGACTTAACTTGCACTTTTTCTCTTCTCAGGCGTGAAGGGCAAAAGGATCTGTGTGTATTAAAACAGAGGATGGCTGAGAAAAAGGCAGTCAATGTGGAACTCCCCGCTCAAAATGAACTACCCAGACAGTTTAAGCTTTCGGCTTCTCTGATGAGCTATGACACAGGGCCTCTTATTCCCCGAGGTGCCTTTGCCCCTAACCTTTAGAGAGCTCAGGACTGCAGTAAGTGAACGCTTTGTGTGAGGCTTTTTATTCTCAAGATGAGAAAGGTAGTATCTATCTATCTATCTATCTATCTATCTATCTATCTATCTATCTATCTATCTATCGGAAAACATTTGGAAAGGGGGCCATTGAAAACAAATGATTCTGAGTGACAGTGATGCGACAGTGAAGTGCCAACAATATGACGTTAAATCACACCCTTTTGTGTAGTATTGAGATTATACATCCACGGTTACCAACAAAAAAAAGGTTATAATCAAACTGTATTCATATTGTGGGGCGATTAGCTCTCAATTTCTAGTCCCTCCAAACTGAATATGAACTGAATATACATATAATACAAAACTGCTTTGCTAGCTCAATCGTGTTGTAACTAAGTTGATCTGTTAAAAAGAAATATTTTTTCCATGGATAGTTTTAGCTACAATATGTCCGCGAAATTCAAGAAACAAAGACGATTTCAGTATCAGAATCAGAATCAGAAAAAGCTTTATTGCCAAGTATGTTTTTTACACATACAAGGAGTTTGTTTTGGTGTTGTAGGTGTATGTCACACGTTATCTAAATATAAGTAGGTTAAGAAAATTGAGTATTAGAATATAAACAATATAAGTATAAATATATATGCACAGGATGTATTAAAAATAAAACTAGAAAGAGCAGTACAGCAGAGTAAGTACAGTGGCATGTAGAGCCAGAGGGGGGGTGTGGAGAGAGTCAGGCTGGGTTCCGGGCTTTGTTGATAAGGCTAGTGACGGAGGGGAAAAAACTGTTCTTGTGGCGTGAGGTTTTGGTCCTGATGGACCCCAGCCTCCTGCTAGAGGGGAGTTTGTGTCCGGGGTGGGAGGGATCAGCCACAATCTTTCCAGCAGAGTCTTCAGAGTCCTGGTGGCGTAAAGGTCCTGGAGCGGCGGCAGATTGCAGCCAATCACCTTCTCTGCAGACCGAATGACACGCTGCAGCCTGCCCTTGTCCTTGGCAGTGGCAGCAGCGTACCAGATGGTGATGGAGGATGTGAGGATGGACCCAATGATGGCTGTGTAGAACTGCACCATCATTGTCTTTGGCAGATTGAATTGAAAGATTGAACTTGAGCTAACGTTAGCTTTTTCAAGGTTGTGGGATTTCCCGAACTGAATAAATACCACACATGTAAACACAAAACTGCTTTGCTAGTTCAATCTTGTCATAACTACGATATCTGCTGAAAAAATATTTTTTTCCATCGACAGATTCAACTCCGGTACGGCCGCGAAATCCTGATATAGCGACTTCATTTTATGCAGCAGAAAAATGTAGTCGTTTACCCTGATGAATCACTTTATATAAATATGTTGGAGAGGTGTATTTCACTTTGGTTCCTGATTTATTTTCAGGAACACAAATGTTTCAAAAACACTTGTTGATTCGACTCTGTATTGTTGACATGGAAATGGAGGAGTACTATTTTTAGTGATGAGCCTGGTTTACTGTTATGCTGATTTGAGCATGTTCTAAATGTCTAGTTTACCAATCAGATTGCCTGATCGGATCCACTTGTTGTATAATGGTTATTTGGAACTCTTGTGCCTCTTGTGGGGGGGTTGGTATTGTCAACTCTCACTCCCTGCTGTGCTGAGCTGATCTCTGAAGGGAGTGACAATGTCAAGACTAGATGCTAAATGTCAACACTGTACAGTGTTGTACATTCACATAATTATCTATTCTCACATCCAAGGTCCTTCAAAGAATTCTGTTGTTATACAACATATTCTAGATAAATACAAGTTTTTAATTTCACTGAATTAAAAAACAAGGTAAGGCTCGTTATAAATGTATATGGATCAAAGTCAAATAAATAAGACAAAACGGCAATGGAGAAAACAGTTTCCAATGGGATTGAACCTGGAGCCTTTGTAGAAAACTAGGGCTCCAAAGTGGTGACTGCTCACCATAGATCATTGTGTAAGCCGTCAGAGCCAATATTACATATTATGTTTGACTAAGCACATCCTTTGTAGTTCACTCATGGCATGAATTCTATAGCAAGTAATTATCAGCTAGACATCTGTCATCCTTAATTTGCATAAGACTTGGTAGAAACACAGCAATTACTTGGAAATAACTGGAAACAAGCCTTTTCTCTTCCCCCCAAAAACGAAAAACTCATTTGCACCTGCTTGCTAAATGTATATATTTTTTGAAATGTCAGGATTCCACCATCTTAAAGATCTCCCTTATGGAAATAATCAATAGTGGAATGTGACCGGGTAATGAGGTAGAAAGCAATTCAAGTCTTTCATATTCACATGGAAACAGTGGGACAGTCTAATCAGCATTTAATTTATTTAACAAGTTGTCATTTGCAGATGGCTTATTCAAGGAGAACGAACGGACCTCACAAATCAGTTTGGGCTGCCAGTGGAATGCTAATACACTGACATGGGAAATGTCAAATCCAATTTTAGTCTCATCTCATAAAGCTTAAATAACCACTTAGAGGTTAGATTGGGGGGCAGTTTGGTGAATATTGGAAATTCATCAATATAATACACCTAGGTATCCACAGCTGCTCCCTATCCATAGTACATCTTAAGCCAGGAAATGACAGTCACTCTTGGATTATTTATAGAGGCTGTTTCAACAGGGTTTTTGAATGCATGCTAAAAAGAGAGAATCAGAGTGACTATATATATATATATATATATATATATATATATATATATATATATATATATATATATATTCAATATTTAAATATAAAGATAGTACAATAATTGATATTATAAACATTTCATATTTTATTACACTTAAGAAATTAGAATGTTTAAAGGGACTGTACTTGCTATTCAGAAAAAATAGTGGTCTGGGATTGACTCCATGCGGCTTTCACAGACCGTACCCCAACTGTCAAATACAGATGCTTTGTCACAGCCCTAGGGGTCAGATAAGGACACGCAAGGCAGTCATGTCAGCTGGCCAGCTATCAAAACAAAGAACAGAGAAATTTGCATTACAACACACACAGAGTGAGTGTGACTTCATTCTCTGCTCAGGACGCCATTACTCCACTATATCTTTACATAGAAAACTGTTATTTACAGCTATATTAATGTTCTGAATATCAAGTACAGCTTACATTTGACCCAGATGTACAGTAAATGTGCCACTGACAAATATTTTACATGTATTTTACTCAGATAAATTAATACCTATAACCAGTCCACTCAGCCTTTCTATCCCAATATAACCAGTCCACTCAGCCTCTCTATCCCAATATAACCAGTCCATTCAGCCTCTCTATCCCAATATAACCAGTCCACTCAGCCTCTCTATCCCAATATAACCAGTCCATTCAGCCTCTCTATCCCAATATAACCAGTCCATTCAGCCTCTCTATCCCAATATAACCAGTCCATTCAGCCTCTCTATCCCACTATAACCACATCCACTCAGCCTTTCTATCCCAATATAGCCAGACCATTCAGCCTCTCTATCCCAATATAGCCAGTCCATTCAGCTTCTCTATCCCAATATAACCAGTCCACTCAGCCTCTCTATCCCAATATAACCAGTCCATTCAGCCTCTCTATCCCAATATAACCAGTCCATTCAGCCTCTCTATCCCAATATAACCAGTCCATTCAGCCTCTCTATCCCAATATAACCAGTCCATTCAGCCTCTCTATCCCAATATAACCAGTCCATTCAGCCTCTCTATCCCACTATAACCAGTCCATTCAGCCTCTCTATCCCAATATAACCAGTCCATTCAGCCTTTCTTTCCCACTATAACCAGTCCACTCAGCCTCTCTGTCCAATTATAACCAGTCCACTCAGCCTCTCTCTCCCACTATAACTAGTCCACTCAGCCTCTCTATCCCACTATAACCAGTCCACTCAGCCTCTCTATCCCACTATAACTAGTCCACTCAGCCTCTCTGTCCCACTATAACTTGTCCACTCAGCCTCTCTATCCCACTATAACCAGTCCACACAGACTCTCTGTCCCACTATAACCAGTCCACTCAGCCTCTCTGTCCCACTATAACTAGTCCACTCAGCCTCTCTATCCACTATAACCAGTCCACACAGCCTCTCTGTCCCACTATAACCAGTCCACTCAGCCTCTCTATCCCACTATAACTAGTCCACTCAGCCTTTCTGTCCCACTGTGCTGCTCAAAGTTTGCATAGAAGTCATCGCTGGAGGATCCATCATGAGCATTTTAGCATTTACCCAGACCCAGCGTTCAACTCTGTAACGCAACATTGTGGGTGTGTTTGATTTGGGTCACTTGGCATGCTCGCTGGGTGGTGCAATGAATCAGTGATTAATTAAGGGAGATCATACTGTATGTCAATGTCTGTGCTTCCAGCATCAAGAGCTGGAGAGAACATGGCAGAAGTTAGCCTTCAGGGCTTTCTGTCAGACATCTGGTTAGGTTTAGGCAACAAATCTGCAGGGTTAGGTTCAGGAAAACATCATGGTTTGGGATAATATAGACCCTTTCTGGCAGAAAACCCTGAAGGCTAACTTCTCCCATGTGCCTATGTTCAGCTACACATTAAGGAAACCTTTCAAATGGTTTTATGTTCTCAGTAATGCTTTTCCCTTGGTCAGTTGTTAAATGTATGTTTTCTTGGGTCAATATGTTGAAATCAACAACTTATAGCCTACTGATGTCATACTCGTCAATACGCCCTTCAATTTGTGGGCTAGACATGTTTCTTGACATTTATATATCCACAGTGGCTGAACAGAGTTTGCTGCATTTCAAACATCCATCTTCCTTCATTCTTGTTCTATTTCAACTGCGAATATAGTGCTTACCAATCACTTACAATATTAGTTTATATCAAGAGACACACATGCCCTGGGAATATAGGACCCTAGGAACATAGGGATGATCTCCATGTTGTGTACTGGCTGACACACTCCTCAGTCTGTTGTGCTTTGTGAAAAGCAAAAACATGCAATCTTACCTGACAGTTTAAATGTTAAAACTCTACATTGTGGCATTTCACTCCCTAAAAATATCTTCGGCAGAGCGTACAGACTGACAATTGCGATGCGGATTTACCAGATAACAGCTAACTGTTTCAATTTAGCTTATAAAAACCTAAGAATGAGAAGCTGGCTAACAGCATTGAGTATGCCCTTGATTTTAAGGGGCCGATTGGGCACAGGGAGGTTGTAGTGACAGGGCACTTTATATTTTAAAGAAGTCATGATCCCAGTGCAGTGTATTAGGAAAAAACAAGACCTGGTGCTCAAAATGAATCCAAAGTACATCTCAAACAAACAAAACCAATGGCCCGAGTATTGTGCCAAGTCACATGTTACAGGAAGAGGATCCTTTGGTCTACACGTGCGATGCAGGCAAGGACAGAGAGGGCACAACCTTTGGCATAACACCATATTACAGTGTCACAGCCAGTCATGCTCCATCTCCTCTGGGCTTGTTATAGCAAGACACAGTCTGTCAGGTGTCTCATGAGTACAACACCGTGAATACACCCCCCGCAAATGTGAGCAGTATATGGCATCTAATTAAGCAGTTCATTAATTCATTTGTGTCACATTACGTGACATGGCGGTGCCCTCTACTGCTAAAGGGACTTCCGGGTGGGCTTACCTGAGGGGAATATGTATCAGTTCTCGTCAGTTAAGTAGAACTACACTGACCAGTTTTCCTCAATTTAATTCATAGAATTCAGCGGTAACAGCAATATGTCAGGCTAAACATGTAGGACTGCAATGTCATGTTATTTATGAAATGACAGTGAGAGCGATTCACACAGTGCAGTCATGTTAGTGTTCAAGTTAATGTGTGAATGTGAGATATGTCTCCAGTCCAGTGAAAGCCTATCAAAACACTCCAGTGTGGGTGTTAAATACAACATTTAGCACCCACTCAAACAGGTGTCAGACAAACAAAGATATCTTGCTCAACAGCTATTAAAAGTAAAGAGTTAGGTAAATGAGTTCCTTTGGTACTGAACTCCCCCATCCTGGATTTATATGGCTTTATGAATCACGTTTGAGACATCCAATTTATCAGAGAGGGGTGGTTGTGTCACAAAAGTACAAGCAGTAATCCTAATAATCCGTAATCCAAAATCACTCAGGAATCAGCCATTTAAACCTTGTATGAGAATGTTAAAATTTAACCCTGGAGTAGTTGTCAGACCATTTTCTAGGTCTAGCCTTGGGCTATATTATTGACCATAGTCACACAGACAGTGCTTTATATCTTGTGACAGTTACAGCAAAAGAAAACATTTTCTCTTCACACTTTATTCCTTTTACCAGCATGCACTGGGTGGAAGGCAGGGAGTCAGTGTGAACAGGTCATCAGTCCATCACAGGGCCACAAAGATCTCACACATATGAAAGGCCACATAGACCACAGATTGCTGAAGGGCAAAGGCGTAAAAACCAGAATAAAACAGTCTGGGATTGCATATGGCCACCGTGTCCCTGCTTTATTGCCAGGGACCCTTTTCACCTCCCCATATTAATTTTGTTTTGTACTCTGTCAAGTCAAATGAACTATATGAAATACCATATACCATGTTTTTTAAAGCAAACACATCATCTAATAATAATCAACTTATTGATTAAGTACATGGTTATAGTTTATTTTGAGGAAAATTGCTTATTTGCTTTCTTGCAGAGAGATGAGAAGACCCAGGTTCTGTCTTCACATGGTCACGAGGTGCTGGTGAGAGGATTTTGTTTTCTTTTTTTTACATTCGACAGAGCAAGGCTAACTTCCATTATAAACTATAGATGTCTCTTATTATCTAATTGGCTTCATCCGTACAAAACACCTTCTCATCTAACTCTCACAAGGAAGCAAAACATGTCCCCAAAACTTCAAGCTATTCCTGTAAAGGTAAAATTATAAGCACAGTTTATGCCATGGGCTGAAAGATGTCACTTTGCTAAAGCAGCACATAGTCTGGAGAATTCAGTCATCTCCACAGGGGTGATAAGTCAGCAGTGACCAATTCTGCACTCCACATTTATCTGCCTGGCCTCGCATGAAGCCATAACTCATGCTGCTTCTTCATTACCTGGGATCCTGTGTGCCTGGACCAGCTTTGTTCTACAGTGGAGGGTGTCCATTAATCCCACACTGCAATAATCTCCACTATCTTAATGATGCCACTAAGAAAGACAGAGACAGAGGAGTAGGTGAGGACAATAGTTTTTGTTCTCTTAAGACATGATGAACCTTTTGGAAACACTTCATCTTGTTATCTCACTTACTACTTCCAATCAAAGCGTTTGTAACGGAAGCCTGGGTCGTAGCAGTGGAGCAGCTTGGACTCAGTTGGCTAAACTACAGTATAAGGCTTTAGCTCAAGTGTTTTGGTAGAAACATTTTTTTACTGTCCTGTTAATCATTGACTATCAGGGGGCTTTCAAAATGCTTGATGATTATTTGGTCACAGTTCACTAATGCTGGAAACAGGAGATTGAACCTAAATGCAGATAAAGGCAGAGTAATAAAGTAGCAAAACTTTCTTTGAAACTTTAAGTCTGAACAACTCTTACAGTAAGTTATAATTGACAGCAGTGTTATTAACAAAGGTCACATTAGTTAGAGTGGCATTTAGCAGCATATGCTACATATAGAACTCTGGGAATTGGCCCTGTTGGGTTTTCAAAGCCACTGCAGGTGCATCTTTTAAAAAATGGGAAATTATTTCACGTGACAGGAGGAACAGTCTGTAAGCCATGCTGAACTCAGAAAAAACTCTGTTAAAGAAGTGTTAAAGAAGAACAATACGGAGCACTCCTGGTGTCAGCTGAGAAAGAAAATAAAGAGCCATGCCTAAATCCTTTCACAACTGTGACCTCAAATTCACAATCTGTACATTATATTTCGGCCTATCACGTAATGCCCTCTGGCCCAAAAAAGACTTCTACCCTTACATGGCGAAAGAGACGTCTGTAAATCAGTGGATCTTTTTTTTTTTTGAGCGTGACAACTCCCGCGTAATGAATCGTTTCACTATCAGAATTTGATCCATTCTGTCCAATAACGTTTGGAAAGTCTAGAAGAGCCGCATCATTAAATCTTTTAATCCCCATTCAATTTAGCGGAGCGCTAAACAGGAAGTAGCCAGCTCGGCCGGCGGAGGTCTCTAGTGGCCTGCTCTATGGGCCACACAGTGCAGCAGCCGTGCCGATCATCTGGGTAATTTTTGGCTCCATGATGGCTTTATGCGCCACTGAGCAACTCTCATAGAAATGAATGGGGCGACGCCCCGAACGCTGTATCTTGTTCTTATTATACATCCATGGCTGACACCGGGGGGGGCGCTCTGTAGAACCATGGTCACAAGATATTTAACAGAAAAAGAATGCTGCAACCTTACATGGCCCCCTTCGTACAGGGTTTGCTGTGGTCAAAGTAAAAGTTCTTTCTTATGCCATGTTAATATTCCTTTCTCTACCTTCTGTACATACACAACTCAATAACATTTGCCATCCCAAAATCCATGGCTCTGTGAACAGACAACAGACAATTCCCTTTACAGAGGCGTCATGCACCACTCAAGTGTTAGCACACTGAGACAAACAAAGCAATGATGAGATAGGTATTTGACCTCCGATGTAGTTTTATTCTCATACTTTATTAAATTAACACAGCTGTGCAAACGCCATGCTGAAGACAAAGTACAAAACCGATCACAAACAAAGTGATAATATGACTTGAAACGACCCACATTTCCTCCTCCTGAGGGTGTCAGGATGTACTTAGACTAGTTGTCAGTATGACCTGTGCCACCTGGACAAGTTTCCTGTTCATTCTTTTTGTGCAAGAATAAATGCATTCTGACTGACAGGAGCCTGTTGCCAAGCCAACTGTGATAAAAGAGAGACAGAAAAAAGAAGCGGCGTGAGACCTAGTTCAACTCTCAAAGAGGAAAAGATAAAGCTTTTACTCAGTTCACCTTATTCCATTTTGTATTTCATTTCTGCAGCATGGAAATAGGTGGAAGCGGTCAATAATTTTTCATTTCAGTTAATTGGATTCTCTGGAAATGGATTTTCTGCTAAAACTCTGCTTAAAAATTAAAAGAAAAAGGAATTTAGTTTGCTATTTAATTTGCTCTGAAGTGCTACCAACGGCGATGCATTGACGGCACTAGGTGTAAAATAGAGAGGAGATATTGCATTGATAGGTCAAACACATTGACAGGTAAAACATTTGTTCTACATTGATGACTGTAACAGACTCTGATTTGATAATTGACTGCCCTCTAATTGGACTATCCGAGGCTGAGAGTGACTTCAACTCTTATATTATATCTCCCCCCAGGCCATGCTAGCTTTCACTGCTTCACGTCCCCATTGTAAACCTCCCCACCACCCCTTCCTGCACAGCACGCCTCCTCTGTATGCCTTCCATTCTGCTGTAGCACCAAGCCTGATATCGTACAAAGTTAAACACAGAGAAAGGTCAGGGAGGTATTGACAGAGCCCTGCTTAGAACGGTGACATTTGAGCCCAAGAGCGTGTGTTTTATTAAGTGTTCGATATCTACCGGACGTAACATGGCGGTGGGGCTGGGGGGCGGGTGAGTGTTATATCCAAGGTAGTGGTGTCAGCTAATTTGCCAGAGGAGATCAAACTGTGACAGGACGCATGCCTGACCTTGACAGAGATTAGGTTTGGTTGCTAAAGCTGCTGTTAACAAATTGTTGCCACAGACCAGCATGGAGAAGATTCCTTTCCCGAACTCTATGCCAAGGCGGTGACCTTTTGAGACCACTTTTAACAAATGCTTTGTGAGGGTAATGTGAGACAGAGCTTATGTTACACTTAAATTCTCATCACGTCTAACTTGCAGTACAGTCTCCCTTCTGTAAGTGTATCATCATATGTATTTCATATGAAGGATCTTGTTATACTGGATTTCTTTTACATGTAGTTTTTACCCATGTCTACCTATCAAGAAACTATTTTTACCAGCCGCGACAGCGACATAGTATTGTTCTCACTTTGTGCGTCTGTGTGTGTGTGTGTGTGTGTGTGTGTGTGTGTGTGTGTGTGTGTGTGTGTTTGTGTATGTGTACATGTCATCATGGCAAACTGTAGCGGGAACTACCACAGAAGAGGCAACATGGGTTGGAAGAGGATATGAGTACTAGTACTTTGCCAGGTGTTTTTGTCTGTCTGTGGCCAGATTTTGTCACCGCGATAGCGTTCCAGCTAGGAGATGCAGCCACAAAGCTTTAATGATGTCTAATTGAGATCGAAATGAAAGCCAAGTTCAAAGACGGATGTGGTCCGAGGAAGGGTGCCGGAAGTATGGGGTTTAGAAAGTATGAAAGGGGCCTTGCCTCCTGTACTATACAGCCTTTTTTAAGGAATAAGCTAACTATTTATGACTCATTTGTAAAGATGTTTGTCTTAGGAACCAATGAACTTTGGGCTGAGTGCCACAACCAGGGTAGAGAAGTCAGATAGTTTTGAGAGGTGAACTAATGGGTGCCTGGTTATGGTCTTTTCCTTTGGATTTGTTTACAGTAAGGCAAAGTAATAATAGCAATAGAAAAAGATCTGCCTTATTCTTTACAAGCAAGAGGTGATTCTTACTTAATTTGCAATTCATAGCTTATCTTTTAATTACTTAATAATCATAGTTCAGCTACAAAGGCTACACAGTAAAAAAAAAAAAAGAAGCTTCCTTTACATTCTGGGTGATATCTGAGAAGCAACTTCTCAAATCGCAAAATGTCATCTTCCATTATTTAATCAAACCCTGGGGGAGTAAAAAAATGAATATAAAACATGCAATATACCTATTTAGTATTTGACACTGGCTTTTCTAAAATGACGCATTAGTTGATATGTAATGCAAGATTACTTAATTACTACACATAGCATGCTCATATTTGCAAAACTGGACTGTTTACCATACTGTATACTAAAAGATCCCAAAGGGTTTAAAGAGGTAAAGGTTGTAACGCCCGTGGTTCCATTTATCAAACATGATGACTAAATTCATGTTTTTCCTCTGGGCAACACCACACCTCAGTGCAGAATTTCATTGGGAATGTGCCTTCTCGTGAATAAATAAGCTGCAGCCCAATTTTATAAATTTGGCCAGTAAGGTGATTGTTTTATTTATGTCTGCTTTAAATTGTGATCTAGTACAGATTAATCTCCTTAAACTAGCGTATGCAACAAGTCGATAGCTGACAGTTAGATAAATCATAACACAGGACCACGGCAAAATGACCACACAAAGTCTAAAAATGAGTGCCTTAAAATAGGTGTGAATTACTTCCACAGTAAAAGTAAATGGTCCCATCGTCTCTCTGCTTCGGCCGTGAAAAGAAATTAGAAAAAAGACTTTGGAAGGTTAGGAATTCACGTGTTTGTGCTCATCGCTTGCACAGAAGGTCATACAGAGCTTGCACTGAGAATATGCAGTTCATGAATGAAATAGCAAAATTATTATTTTTGTTCATAATTAGCATTTTACGGAGACTGAGGAAAGCCTCTGAATGTCACACTGCTCTGTGGACCCACTAAAAAAAAAATCATAATAAATGTCTCACACCCACACTCTCATCACCACAAATACTGGACTCCTATGTTGTACAGTCAAATTACAAGCTTGGAATACATTGGGTGAATTATCTGCAGGGGCTCAGAAAGGATATTACATTACTTATGTTGAGTTCAGCAGGCATCCGCATTAAACCCACAACGGAGCACAGTGTGCTCTGGCAATAACGTAATGTGGAAATCTCTCAACAAAGGGGCAACAGAGAGGATTTAGTAGTTCACAAATGCAAAAGTGATTTGTGAGATACAATGAGCAAGCCCATATTACAGCCCCTACAAGTAGGCTTAAACGACAGGTGTAATTATCCCCTTCTATCAAAAAAGGAGCCACCTCTTACTAGCAAAGGGAGGCTTTGCAGGTAGACACGACTCCTGTAAGGGATCACACATGTTGGAGAAAACCAAGGCTGTAGTCAAGACCACCTTTGTCAAGTCCAAGACCAGTCCAAGACCAGGACTAGTCAAGACCGAGTCCAAATGAGAGACAGTCAAGACCAAGGCAGAAAAAAAAGATTCCTCTTCAAGACCACCTACTTACCTGTTCATAATTTATGTGATGTGAGAGACAGTATATCAACTATTTTAAGATGATCATTTTGCATTATTACTTTTAATGATCAAAAAGCAAGTGCAGAGTAACACACTATAGGATCAAATTAGGCCATATTATTTACTTTAAATAGAGCCATGTCACTTAAAGTTGAAGTGCAACTTCACATGTTTTGTCTTTTTATTCTGGTTTTTGTTTATGACTGTGCAGCCACCAGTGAAGAGCTTGTTAACAAAAGATGAACCTCAATCTCCTCCAGTTGTCTTATTGTGAAATCTCACTGACTTAGAAACACTGCTAGCAAAAAAATGTTTTAATTTATCTAACTGCAAAAAAGGTCCAAGATAACCTCCAATAAGAACACAAAAAGTGTCCTTTTAGTTTAGAGTGGCTACATTTAGATATTGTGGTCACATGTTGGCGGCCGAAGAAAAGTAACGCGAGGCGTTTATCACTCTCGCCTTCTACCTTTTTTACCTTTTTCTGATAGTACAACAATGCCTTTGCTCCTGAAAGGACATTATTCGCACAGCTCGACAAGGTCACTTGTGCAGAAACACAGCCCATTTTAAGTTCTTAAACAAACAACCAGTGCTTTTGTTTACCTGGCGAGGACCGTCGTTCCTAAAAAAGGGGCATGTACCACCTCTGTTGTTTTTATCTAGCTCCTCTTTGTCCCCATCTCTTTTGACTCGAAAGGAGACTCCTGATTCAACGCAGCTGGCGTGACTGTGATTTATTGATGATTATTTGTTATCATCACTCACATCCTCAGCATCAGTCTCTGCTGGGTTATATGCTACAAGCTCCAAAACATTGTGTAGCCTTTTAATTTCAATCCACCTGATGGCCATCTATCGGTTTTGAGGCATTGAAAAAATTCAAATGTGATATATAGGACACCTACGAAGTAGTTTGGTGAAAATGTTGGTTCACCGTTTTAAATGAATCAAGTCAAGTTTATTTCATCCATAAACATGTAAATTACAGTGCACATACCCGCCTTAACGCCCTTAACGCCTTAAAGATAGAGCATAAAGACAATACAATGAATACAAATACAATACAGTACATAAATACGCTAAATTGCTACATTGCGTATTGTTGACAATCAATTCAATTCAATTTAATGCTATTTATAGTGTCAAATAATAAATGCGCTAAAAAATCTGAACATCTTATTTACAACATACAAGGGTGGTGATGGTGCCTTTGGTGTGGGAGATCCAAGTTCAATTCCCACTGCAATACATCAACCAATGTGTTCCTGAGCAAGACCTTTGGGTCTTTTAAATTACAGTGTGGTCTAGACCTACGTCCAGAGATATCTTCTGTTTTGATTTGACACTGTAAATAGCATTAAATTGAATTGAATTGAATGTCAACAATATGCAATGTTGTTGACTTTGAATCGTGCTAGCATAACATAAGCTTTCTGGCTCATAGCTGAGCGGACTAGAAATATCTCCTGGTGCCAAGACATATCTGAGGTTTGTCCTATTTACTAGAGTAGTGAACAAGGTTTCCATTGCATAAGAACCGTATGCGATGGTGATTTATAATTTTTCCATGTGTTAGAACCACTTCTACATCACTTGGAAGAGGCAACCGGTTCTGGCCTTGCCGTCGTCCTCAATGAGCACCTCGTCTGGCATTATCCCCTACCTATATCTCAAATGTTTATCTTGAATTTTGTTCCAACATATCTGCAAAATGTTTAGCGTCCGTGCTTTTCAATATGGACAAGGCTAATGAACCACCTATAGTTTCTGCATCAGCTAGCTGAATACACTACTTCCATGTCACACTATCACGTCCTCATATTCTAAAGCTGAAGTAGTGTATTCATAGGCAAAGCAAGGGTTGTTTAGAACACATGGGACATAAGCATGAGCAGCAGAGAGGTGGCTGATGTTGCAGGAGTGGTTTTGTGGTTTTGGCACATTTTTTTTGCTGTGACTCTGGATCACAATTGAATCCATCATAACCGCTGTGAAGTCAAGCTGACCGCAGCTGCCATCCTCCACAAAGGAGAAAGCTTCAAACCTTTCAAAGGCACCTTTCGAGTGTACTGGGGGGGTGGAAAGTCATTGGAGTCATTTCAAGAAAATATATTTACAAATGTTCCCTTTTTCTTTACAGAAAAAAAGAATATACAGATTATCTAGATATAAAGAATATAGCTTGATCTCTTTCAGGCATAGCTAAGCTCTTACCAGTTATAATATCTCTAAATGATCTAGGGGAACATATGGCCCTCTTTTCAAGTGTCTATATAAGATAATTACTGTGTGCATGGCATGGAAGGGGGAATTGCTGCATGCGTGTTCAGTTGTTTGAGCTGCTGGGAGTATTGTATGAATGTATTGAATGTGTGTTTTTGTAATGCAAGTACTGTACATCTGCTCTGATTTAGGGGCTGCATGCTTGAATGCATGATCATCATTAAAATGCATGCATATTTTATCTTTTGTTAACCCTTTTTGAAGTCCGCCTAAGTACATTTCATCATAGTAATAATCTAAGTAAGCAAAAGGGCAGTAGTGTGGTGTTGCTATACTGTCGCAGAACCTTTCGAAGAGGAGGCTGGGGTGGATGCTTGAACCAACAAAGTGTGTGTTGGTGCAAGACCGGACATGAACCTCTGGTAGCAGACATTGTTGTGAAACAATCCCATTATGATTATTTTGTGGTTTGAATCCTATTACGTACTGACTTGACCTCTGTGAGTTGACTCAGAAAGCAGTTACGAGTGCTCGGAGAACAATGGGACTAAAACCAGGGTTCAGTTCACAGTGTTCTACAGGTTTAATGAGACCCACAAAGATATATACATTTTCTAACAATCGCTCCATTCACTTTGATGACGTGCGAGTAGTAAGATAAATAAAAGGAGCACCAGAGGAAGGGAGGTTTAAGGTTGGTTAACGCAGATACATCTTCAAGAAGGAAAACAGTGTTACTATGTACGATACAAATTAAAACAGATGACTGCGGCTTTGTTCAGAGATTGCACAGAATGCAATTTAACTGATTCACAGCAGACATTATGCTCTTTTAGCCACTTATTTTTGACATTTTGACTTGTCATAGTAGGAAAAGCACAGGTGTTAGTGATAACATTACGATGGTTCTGTTATATTCAAGTGTGACGGACAGTGAGTCAGCATGCACAATACCAGGACCCTGAAACTGAAGTAGCGAAATGGAATTCATCCATCATTAATCCTATTATTTACACCTGTGCTTTTTCCTCGGTGACATGTCAAAATGTTGTGTTTTTTATTACTACCCTAACCTTAAATTAACAGTTGGTAACTTTTATAAAAAATAACTTTTGCTCAAACTGTCCTGACAGCAATATGAATCAGATAATCTGTGAAGAAAATCCTCTTCATCTGCCTCCTCCTGGTGCTCTTAATGGCATAAGGCATGGGATTTCTTTTCACAGATTATCTGTGTAACATACTGTCAGAATACAGTAACAGTTTCAGCAAATATGAAATATGAATATATTTTTTATAAAAGTTTCCCACTGAACCTTTAACCTAACCTAGCCAGACTTAAATCATAGATGGCAGATCAGGAAATGTTCATTTAGTATGAGTCGTTTTTGGAAGAGTGATCTGAGTCATTTTTAAAAACACAAGAGACCTAGTTTGTCCTTGAGGTTTTGTTGGTATGCTGGCATATTAGTATGAAATATACAGCTTCAGACTAAAAATTGGATTCAGTTTTAGTATCATAATAACAGCTACGACAGCTAACATTAACGCCTTTTGGAAAAGTCGTCTTTTTATCAGCCACCTTCTGCATGTGCACACACAAGCACGTGTAGTATACATCCTTAGTCATCTTTTCTGATAAAATAAAGAAGATTTTGGTGAGAAGTCAATGCTCAACGTTTGTATGACCGTGGTTCTTTGTGTGTATCCTGACTAAAAGAGTGATCCTGACATTCTATTAAATAAACCAATGCCAGTCTATAAAAAAGAGCAAGGTAAATACAATATTATGAATAAGATCAAAATTCTCATCCACACACTTAGAGTTGATTAGGTTTTTACCAAGTGTTCATGTTCATGTCCTAAAAAACATATGGAGGACCTAAAAATACTTTTCAGTGAATTTTAAAGAGAGGAAATCATTTTGCAAAAGGTGTAACACAGTTTGAGATGGGATCATGCTAATAAAACCCATAGGTTACTGTTATTACCCAAGTTGTCCCAGAATGAATCATTTTTCTTTGGGTGTCTCAGTAAAAAGGAATCTTTTCACTGCACCTGCCAAGGGCTGCCAAGGAAAGTAACAATTACTGTCAGGGGGAGGATCCACTCCATCATAATGGTGTTGTAGAGTTGTGGAGGAGAGTTGCCACCCAACAGGGAAAAAGTACTGCTTTGTCACAGGCATTACCGTGGCTCAGAAGTTGGACTATTTCTGAGGCATAACATTTCCAGGTACAGATAGCAGGTTTTCTGGACACTAAATGTATGTAGGTTTTTGAAGCAAGTCCACCATAAATTTACCTGAATTTACTACTATTTCTCCTGAGCACATTTAATACCAAACATGACATTATATGTCATACGAAAAAAGTTGAAGATAGAGTATACTGGCCATCAAAACTACAACTCATACACAATTTTCCCTCGTTATCACAGGGCATTGTAAAGTGTTATCCATTTATGAATGATCATGTGTTTTTAAGACGGTTGACCTGTTTTGTTCTGCAGCGAATACATCCTAAGAATTGAACCTGATAGCAAAAAGGGAAAAGGGAGGAAGAGAAATGGATGGCGATGGAGAGAGAAAAGGAGTGAGACAGTGTGTTTTCCATCAGAGTCAACCTTGCCAGGCAATTTGGGCCCCCATTTCAGAGGCCTAATGGGAGATGGACAGTGATGGACAGCACGTGTGGGTTACTTATTAATCTGGGAGAGGCAATTGGAGAACCTTTATCGACCTGCAGTAAATTAAATAAGGCCTGTCCTGAAATGGCATTATTCCCCCTCAACTCTCCCTCTGCTCCTCTGTCCTCTCTTGACCCGCTGCAAGGGATTACAGCAAATAAAATGGGAAAATGTAGACACTGTGAAATGATGATGGATATTGACCACACATACAGTAAAAGGTAGTGTTTGAGAGTTAATGCATAGAGATTAATCATCCAATCATGAAGGAAAGTTCAGAGGGTTTGTGGAAAAATTTATAAAAAATGCTCAATGCTTTTATGTTTTTACAAAGTAAGAGGGTTTAGGTTAGGAAGGTTTATGGTCTTACCTACGGTTAATGGAGTTTTGAATTACATGTTCCTGCCATGAACCTTAACAGAAATGTTGTATTTGAAAAAGGTTAAGTTAAACTATAATTAGTAATTGCATTCAGTTGGTTGTTGACTGCTGTTTAGTACATAAACAAGGCTGTGAAGCATTTTATGATTCAATTAGGATCCAACCTCGGTGTGCTTAAGATGCCTAATGAGCAACACAGTTTCAACAGAGAGCTATTGTAACAGGCCCTGGGCGTGAGACTGTGGTCAGATTAAAATGTTCTGAAAAGAACAGGAAAATGATGAGACTGGCAACACGTATTGTTTTCCTTCTCTCGCTTCTCTTATTTTACACATAAACATGTACTTTAAATGTGTTCTCAATTTCACATTCCTTCTCATAAGAACATCATCAAGTAAGTTCCCATAATCACCACATAACTTGAATTCAGTTTCCCAAATAAACATCATTTTCAGAATCCATGTGTTCTGTTTGTCTTCATATCCAAATTAAAGTAAAATACACTTTTTCCCAAACTTTTTTGGTCTGCTGCTTACAGCTTTGATAACTGCACTAATAACTAATAACTGCAACGTTACACGTTAAAAATAACATTCCAGACGCACAGGCTGAATGCTAACATATTAGCAGAATGCTGTTAATTCTATTAACAAAATAGTACAGCTGGCTGGAGACATTACACAATCAAAAGTTAACTCTGTACATGTCAACAGTATTTCAAACACACACTTGCTTAAACAGCATTTAACATGAGGAAGGCTTTATGAAATAAAATCACATCGGAGCCTCAGAATAGGACAATATTCCCAACGTGACATAGACGTTCTGTAAGTGAAGCTAGCTTGCTCAACTTTAGCTGTAGCATTCCAACCATGTTACTCTGTGTTCCTCTTAATAACTACGAACTACAATCTTCATCCAGTATAAAACACGGAAAAGCATTCATACATTGTACTGACATTATTTTGACCACATGTGTGTGTTTTTGCTAGTCTGGCTATCACCAGACCAAGCTCAATCTTTTAAGATTGAACATTAGTCTGGGGAGTCTGTTCTGTATTTTCTACTGCACAAGAGGCTCGATCAACGGGCATAGTTCAAATGACTCTGTACGCAATTGGATAGTCCTTCAACCAATCAGACCAACGATCCGGGTGACATAGCAGCGACAGCGGCATCAACGGGTTGCTGCGCTTCGGTGGCCGCTATGTTGAATGTAAACAAAAAGCTGCTTGGTCGCTTCTCTATCGTCATCGTGTTAAACCCGCCAATAGCGCGTCAGGTCGATAAGCCAGTTTGTGATTGGTCCCCGCAAAATTGTAACGGAAGCAGGATAGATAAACATACAGGTTTCCAGCCTGAGCTGCAGGGCGAAATCAAATCGCCGGCAGATCGGGCTGGGTTTGCACAGTCTATGTTTTTGCTAGCGACTAACCTGAAAAGAACAGGAAAATTATGAGACTGGCTACAGGTACTGTGTTTCATTCTCTCGCCAGACTAAAGCCGAGAGTCGGCTACAGCCACAATATGCCGTCTCACTGGGAGGCGAGGCCCCCTTGTGGTGGAGATTTGGAAAACAGCTTACAAAATGAATTTACACCAAATGAAAGAAATGAGGCCCTTATAAAGCAATATACATATACCAACTATTCAAAATATACAGTACATAATTAAACTACATAATGTGACCACACATTGCTGGGCGTCACACTATTTTTTGTCACGCATACAAGCACTTGAGAAACACCAACCCCCATACTCACAGCGTCACAATGGCAGCTCAGTGCCCTAGAAAAAAATCGCTCACCCAAGTATTTTTAAAACCCATAATTGCTTCAACTTTTTTATAATTGGTTGATGTCTTTGCTTCATGGGTGCTAATCTTTCATTTGAGCCATTTATGGATAGCCCTCTCAGAGGTTTCGTCTCGTTACTTCACCAGATGAACCAGATATGAGAATACACCTGTGAAGAGGACTGAGAAAATAGCCCTGCAGAATTCACCTTGTGTCCAATAATAGCCTAAGCTCTGTTGTACATCCATCAGTCTATTGTCAGTTATTTAGGACAACTTTACCCTAAAGTCTTCAGAAGACCTAAAGCTATCAGATACTTTGGCCCTGGCTCTTTCTTCCCCTCTCCCATATGAAAACTCATTCTCTAAGAAATGACTCACTGTGTTTCAAAAATACTGTCCAGAACTGAATGCATGTTCCACTCTTTAACTAGTTACTAGCTAATAGGGCAGATAATGTTATTGCTCTTTTTGTACCGCATTATGCTAAAGAGGAAGGAGATGGTGCATATATATATATCTATATAGATATATATATATAGATATATATATATCTATATAGATATATATATAGTACGGCTGTCAGCATTAACGTTAATCGCGATGCGATTAAGGGCCGAGCATAACCCGTAAATTTTTTTTAATCGCATGCCGCCATTTATTAATTTATTTTACACTTCACTCGGCTTTGTGTGCCTAACAACGCCCCTTAGCTGTTCTAAAATCATTAGAATCTAGCTAGGCTACTATTTTGACCCTTTGCCGCATTTTTACTTATCATCAAGCTGCCATACTTCCTTGTAACAACACATCCTGCTGCTGCAGGTATGATGGAGAGAGACAGCATTCACTCACTTTGGTTAGCCCCTGTCTTTTCCTCTAGCAATTACAGCCTTACAGGGCTGCTAGCATGGCTGTATACCCTTAGTATGTCCCACTATAAAACAAGACTTACAAATAAAGTTAACAGTAGTAACTCTAGTTATATGAGCAAAGGGGACACTCTCTAACAGGCTGTATACACATATTCATTCACCCCTACAGAGCAGCTTGTTAAAATGTATGCACTGGTTGGCCAATCAGGGTATAGGTGATGAGGTTAGAAGGCTCTGTCCATACTCATATGTCTAGCACTTAAATAGTGAAACCATTATTCTACATTCTGTCACATAGCCTTTGCCTTCTAATTTTCTAAGATTACAGGGGGGAAACAGCCAAATGCTTGTACTTGCTTGCTTGCTGAGATAGGCCTATGGCCTTAAGTCACGCAAAAAAAATACAAGCAATTTTCTAAAGTGGATGCTGGGTCAGGGTGGATGGCTCCATAATCATTGGCCACAGTAAAGTACATGCAAATTTGTGCTCCTCAGGGAGCAGTGGTCAAGCCTATAGAAGCCATTAGAAGGTGATGCTTGCGTGAGATACAACGGAAAGCAGCATAACATTCAAAGCACCTCTAATGCTTTCTAATTTTGGTAATAGATTTTCATTAGCTCTGAGGAGTTGATAATGTTTGCATTATGAACCTATGTTCCACTGCCTAGGTTTCAGGATCAGTTATGATGAGAGTGTGAATCTTCACTGATCTCCCGATTCGATTACGATTATCATGTCTTCGATTCGATTCGATATCTCGATGCATCGCGATTTCTATTAAAGCCATGTAGGATATTTAATTAATAGCTTTTCAAGCTTCAAAAACAAAACATTCTGCAGTGCTCTAATAATAAATACATTGGATACATAAAACTAAAGAACTGAGCACATGGCACTTCCTGAATGTGCAAAACATAACAGAATATGTAAACAGAAAGGTTGTTAGGCATACATTAAAATGTAAACAGAAATAATCGATTATGGCCCGGCCGATTATCGATGCAGCATTGTCCATGTCCACGATTCGAAGCATTGATTATTTGATTAATTTCAACACCTCTAGTTATAATTCCAGTGTATGAATGGGTAATATCTCAATGACAGGGCACCATCTTGTTCAGACTTGAGAAAATAAGGTCAGCAAATACTTGAGCATTTGGTCAAGTGGTTCCAAAGACCCTTTAGAGAATTAGGGAGCAATTATGGAAAGAGAGAAGTTCTGCTGTCGAAGGTGATATACACCCTGTTGCTTCCAAAAGTTTTGTGGTGAGATGGAGAGGTGAGTGAAAAAAATTTGTATTTAGTATGGAAAGATTTATGAGGAAAGATGAGCAAATATTGAAGGCAACTGCCCCCATCAGCATTGCCATTACCACCAACAAACTCCTCTGGGTGTGAAGGCCTACTCAACTGCTTGCTCAATGGATCCATTACCAGCACATTAAGTATGCAAGATGAGAAGAGTGGAACACATGGGGTGCGTGTGTGTGTGTGTGTGTGTGTGTGTGTGTGTGTGTGTGCATGTGCGTGTGAGCCGTTGTTGTGTCTTTGTGAGATATGTATCTATGTATTGTTTAGTATATATTATAATATATGTGTTGGCTAGCTTCTTATGTCACATCTTTGGTCATCAGCAAACCTGCCCTACCCAAGAGCTTTATAACACTGACCTTTCCCCAGTGATAAACACTGGGGAAAGGTCACTATTAGCCTTTCACACGCATTTCACACATACTTCCAAAGAGGATGACACACAAGCCAAGGTCCTTTATGGTGTCTGCCTAATGGAAAAAAAACATTTTCTTAAGTACCTTGTTGCACCATCTGCATTATTTTCGCAGTAATTGCTTCCGTAGTCTGAAGGTTAGAATGTGCAACCTTTAGGGTAGTGTAAATAATGGGGTAATGATAATAGTATTTTATCTCTGCAAATGCACAAGTGTGTGGATGTAATGAAAACCAGTGTTATTTGGCATTAATGTTTAGCAGATTTGAAGTACACTTTGACATTATGAAAACCATAAGTGGACACTTTTATCCAATGTGACTTATTGTGCAGTGCCCTTAATTATTTATCTTGCCATGCAGCAGTCCAGAGAGTGCTATGCAAGTCTTATGACCACGTGGTGGCAAGTCTTAAAGCATGAGCGTATTATAAAATCAGTACCAACTGCATGAGAGATCCACAATGTTTGTTGACCAAAAAAGCATTTAGTAATCAGAGATGAGTATAATCGTCAGCTGGAAATATTCTTAATTGCAGACATCTTGGGCCTGGGTGATATCAATCCCACCCAGGCCATCTCCATTCCATCAAATCCAACAGAATGCTGTATAGTTGTGACGCACTGGAATAGGAGATGTTGGAGTAATCCAATAAAGGCATTAGTTATACCATTAGGAGGGTGCTTCCTGGCTTTGGAGGGACACACAGAGCCTTGTTTAGCCTAATAAGAGCATCATTGTTAGCATTTATTTATGGCAGCAAGATGTCAAACCACTTAGAGGTGGAATGTTGCCTGTCCATTATGGCTGTTGTCCAATGGGAAGCCTCAGAAAAAAGATATTTGGGCTTGGCCTTCGTCCAATCTTCTTGTCTGTACCCCCCTTTTATATATAGCTTTGGCCTTTTTTAACAGTATTATTACTAAAAATGTTAATACTCATTACATATTACTCATTGAAAAAGTAATGAGATACATTACTCAATACTTTATTTTTGTTACTCAGCCCAGCTCCGTCAATGCCTCCACACCCACACATCACATAATCATCACATATCTGTCCCATATTCTGTTTTCTACACATGTAACATTGAAAATGAGTTTGTTAATTCCAAGCTAATTAATGACCAGCAGATGGAAAACACCAAGGCTACTGGCTCTATTCAGCACACCTTTCTAACTGATAACCCGCATAAGCTCTTGTAAGCTCTTGTCAATAACTACACCAGAACACTTCCTTCTTTGCTGCACTGATTTCCTGGCTTGTTTGATCTTGACACAGTCCTCTTTACTTTGATGTAATCATGAACAGAGGAATGAGGAGGAATGAGAGCTGAGAGGAGCTTGTGTAATATAAATCTCTGGTATGCCTATGATATTCGCAGGATGGGCTTTTCAAACACAATCAATACCCAGCATCTGCCCTTTGCAGATTTGCAGAAGCTGTGGAGGTCGAATTACAGACAGTTGCAATTCAAAGACAGTCAAGAGATATAGAATAAAATAAACAAACACAAAGTCTGCTATTCAAGCAAAGCATTAAACTCAAGGTGGAATATGTGTGAAAGAAGCACATTACAAATCTACACTTTTATTGTAACCGTCATATCCCAGTCTGTTGATTAAGTTATCTTTCTAGTTACTAGTTTCTAGTCATTACTTTCTGTTTTGTTTTGTATTTTCACCTCTTGTCTTGTTTCAGATACTTCACTTCCTGCCATGTGTGTTTTCCCGCCTTTTGTGATTGTCTGCCCCGCCCTGATGTGTTTCACCTGTTCATCAGCCCTCATGTCACCTGTCTGTCGTTGCCACCCTCTTTGCCTTGTGTATTTAGTCTGTGTGCTAGCTTTGTCTGTTGTCACTTCATTGTCTCTAATAGTGAATATTGTTCCACTAGTTTCGTCCTAGTGGTTTGGTTTTTCTAAGTGTTTGGTTTTTCCCAGTGTGTTGGATTCATGTTTTGGAGCTACCTCTACAATACTTTCTCAGGTAGGCTGATAATTGCAATGTATGATTACATTGCAATTATCTTTTCATACTGTAATGTTTAGTTTAATATGTTTTACATGCAGTTCAACTCCAGAGGTTACATGCAAAAGAAATGCGTTTGTGCACTGTTTCTGCCTCAGATATAACTTTTTCACCGCAGCTAACTTGATATCAGGTAGCAAGATGCCATATATACTGTACAATTTATACTGTACATTTTATACTTGTAATGCTATTTTTATGTTACATTTTAAGTTATGGGCTACATTGCAATTGTTTTTTGCTATGCCATGGAGGTACAGGCTTCACGGAGTTATTCTAAATACTCAGATTTAAACCTTTGCAAAAAGCCGCAATATTGCATAACTGAGTCATGTTATGGGCTTTGTATTTTTTCCTCTAGGTAAGTAGCATATTGGTTTTAAAGTTTGAGCATCCATACAAACCTATTATTAAAGTGCTCATATTATGCTTTTCCCTGACCTTTTTATTTTGTTTTTTGTGCATGTTATAGGTTTACAAAGTGAAAAAGCCCGAAGTCCACCGCAATGGGACTTACCATCTCCAACAGAAAACACTGTTCACAAACTGCTCCAAACAGCTCTATTGTAGTCCTGCCTTTACTTCAGAGACAAACGTGCGTCACTTTGTAACACACGTTATAATGCTCCCCTAGCTGATAGCGTGGCACGCCCTCATACTCTGCTTCTGACTGGCTAGTAGTCCTTACCTAGCTACTGTGCATGTACGACTCCCAAAAAGATGGAATAGAAGTGAGATGCCTCACTCTGTAGCTAAAACAGAGAGCTCAACACACAGGGTGAAAAGAGGAACTGCAGCAATGTGTAGTACAACAAAAATATGGTGTCATGTAAACCTATTCTGATATAACCTCTAAATACAATTATGAACCTGAAAATTAGCATAATATGAGCACTTTAAAAGCTTTGTTTGAGAGAGGGATACAGATTGTATTGACATGTACTCAAAGATGAATTATCGTATCAGCTTTGAAAAAGTGGTATCAAGCCACCTCTACTTAAATGTGAACTAGGTTGTTTCCAACAATCACTGACTTGGAAGGACTGTTTTGAGGGTTTGGGGGCACTGTGAACTACCTACTGTATATCAACACAAACTGATAAAAGCTGTGGCATTATGGTTTGACCACAAGACTAGCAATACAATGAACAATTAGGCCTAAGTATGGTCATGCAAGAAACGGGGTATTTCTGTCACTTTTTGATTTACGGTAGTGGGCCGAATTTTTCTGCCCGGCCTGTGTCCGACAGCCGTGACCGAACCCGGCCCGAGCCTGACAGGCATTAAGAAATTTGTGTTTGAGCCCGACTCGAGCCTAACAGTTAAAATCTCTTTTTCCTCATACTAATGACACATGTAGGCTATGTTTCTGTGTGGAAAGCCCACTTTAATAAGCAACTGTAGGAAGGCATTCGGAAATGTCAACAGATGAGCGCATCAGCGCACGCAGGGCAACAAGCGCACGTTAATAAGCTGTTTAAAATGTTCAATGCTTTAACCTTTCCTACTTGCTTCGTTTCCGACTGTGGTCAGAAAACCAGGGCTCCTGGGCCGACACTTAAACTTATTCCACCAACTCTGCTCCGGTTGCATACGACACGTCTGCTTCCTCTTTCTGTATCTTTCTTCTGCCCACTTACCACACACACACACACACGCACTGAACTCTCTTAAAGGAGCCGCAGCACCATTTCACAACAAATGCCTATATCGTGCTGATGTGACCGAGCCCGATCCGAACATCATTCCTCGGGTCGGTTATCCATGCCTTATTGGCCAATAGAGGAATGTCTTTCCGAACCTTGTATGGAAACGGTGTCTTAAATTATGACCACAGCAAGTGAGTGAGCATATGGATAACGATATTGGCCCCAGCGAGGCTCAAAGAGGCTGCAGCAGAACGCAGTGCTCCATCAATATCAGATTTTAAATTGGAAAAACGTTTGTGTCACAAGGGGGCCGGACCGACGGGGCTATTTGATGAATGTGCCGTCTTGGTGATTGATGTGGTCAAGGGAGAGCGGTGAGTAGGGAAAGTTATGCGACCCTGTGTAAATATCAAGTTGTTTGCCTCTTATGCATAGTGATACCACAAAAAGTGAGCACTATGTACCCTTGACATGACCATTTTAGGTTTTGCAGGTTAGACTTGCAGTCAACATCACAATGACACTTATTCAAATGGCTGTTTAACAACAGCAGAAGAGGACAGAGAACAGGGCGATGCAATCATTGCTCCATTTAGATCATGTTCCATTGTAAATGGGTTTTTTTACCTGTGGGTGAACATAAACAAGTTCTTTCACATAAATCCTATGGTACATCATATATAACATAAAGGCATATATTCTAAACCAAGTTTGAAAGGGTTGGGGTTAGAAATTTGCCAAACCTGCCAATGCCAAACTGCTTATTCTGCCATTGACTCGTTTGGTGGATTGGATGATTGACGTTTGAAGAAACAAGACATATTGGCAATTTAACAATTCATTAATTTCACAAATGGGAGCCTCAGTAGCATGTGGAAGAACCATACACAGCCACAACAGCCTGGAACCTCCTCCTCATGTTGGTCACCAGCCTGGTCACACACTGCTGTGGGATGGCATCCTATTCTTCAACCAGCATTTGTCACAAGTCAGCCAACGTGGTTGTGTTGGTCACTCTGGCACGAACAGCACGCCCAAGCTGATTCCACAAGTGTTCAATGGGGTTGAGGTCCGGACTGCTGGCAGGCCATTCCATCCTCTCCACTCCCACATTCTGGAGGTAGTCTCTGATAAACCCCGCCCTGTGGGGGCGAGCGTTGTCATCTTGGAGGATAGAGTTCGGTCCCAGACTGTGGAGATATGGGATTGCCACTGGTTGCAGATTCTCATCTCTAAATCAGGAACCTGCCTCCAATGATGACGAGCCTCATTTTCCAGTGAGGGAGATGCCGCCCCACACCATCACACTGCCAAAAAGGTGTTACTCTATCGGTGCAGCATCGGCATAGCGTTCTCCGCGTCTTCTCCACACTTTGACCCTACGATCCAACTGCCTTAAGCAGAATCATCCAAGCCACCAAACACTGAACAAGTCAATGGCAGAATAAGCTGTTTGGCATTGGCAGATAAGATTTGACAAATTTTTCATGGGCGCAAGAGCTGGCGTTCAAGAGATGGTTGTCAGAGTCGCAGATGACTTGTACATTGCAGTGGTGGAGGAAGTACTGAATCTTAGTACTTAAGTAAAAGTGCAAATAACCAGAGACACATTTACTTTAGTAAAAGAAGTACCACAATGACAACCCTACTTAAGTAAAAGTAAGAAGTACTTAAATAACGTTATTCTTAATCTTATTTGCATATTACCATTTTAAATAGTAATATGTCCACTACCACAAACGAGGCCTGGCTTTTAAAAAACATTCCTATCCTAACCAGCATAAAACGGAAATATGTTGTTAGAATCGGAATGCAGTTGGTTTTATTCACGGATGTATTTTAAGACCGTTTTATTTTCTTTAACCATGGGAGCGTAAGCAAATAAAGTGTGTGAAGCAGTGGACATGGGGATGAGAGGTGAAGAGGTCCAGCCAAATAAATAAGATATGAACGCGTCTTACGTAGCCTGGCGGAGAAGTAAACAATGCTGTGGAGAGAAATAAATGGCAACTATGATTTAAAAACGGAAATAATGAACATTTTTATTTTCACTTTTACCGGAGGCTGTATTACCGAGGGTCAGCAGCGCTGCGCCCGGGCTCTGGAGCACTGGAGCCAGCTTGGAAGCCGATGAAGGATAGGCGGTGTCCCATATCTATGGCAACCAAACTTTACTGGTGAGACAAACGTGAGGGTCAGAAAGATGTTTTGGTAGGGGGGAAAACTGTTCAGAAAATGTAGTGGAGTAGAAAGTATAATTACTGCAAAAATGTAATGAAGTAAATGTCAAAAGTATGCACTATTGATTCTACTTAAGTAAAGTACAGATAGTATTTGTACTTTTGCTGATGTAAATTGCAGTGTTAGTGTTTCTTTGCATACTATGTTTTTTTTGTTGTTTTTTTTCAACAAATGATCAGAAATACATTACAGTACAATACTAATCATTATAAATGACTGTAGAATTAAATGAAAATGCAGTAACCAATTATTTGGAGCAAACTGTCATCACTCAAAAGTGTGTAAGATTGCTCTTGAGTGTTTGTAGATTTTGTTCTTAGCTAAGAACAAACCCAAGATAAGAAAACATTAGTGAATGTCAGAATCTTCGCAAAAACTGCGTAAGTGGGGTTTAAGAACACATTTCTTCGTAAGAACGGTTGGTGAATGAGGCCCAATGCTTTTTGGCAATAAATCTTATACCGTTGGAAAGCCTGTTTAGTTCCCTTTCAAATGGTGCCCATTTGTAAAGAACATGCATTTGTGGGATGAGCAGCAGCGCTGAGCGGGTTGCGCCCATTACAAATTTGCCAAATCTTCTCTGCCATTGCCAAACAGGTTATTTTGCTGTTGGTATTGAAACTTGTTTTGAGCTTCTGGTACCCCCAGGTACTGCCAATCAGGTGCCTGATTTAGAGATGAGAATCTGCAACCAGTGGCAATCCCATATCTCCACAGTCTGGGACCGAACTCTATCCTCCAAGATGACAACGCTCGCCCCCACAGGCGGGGTTTATCAGAGACTACCTCCAGAATGTGGGAGTGGAGAGGATGGAATGGCCTGCCAGTAGTCCTGCCCTCTACCCCATTGAACACTTGTGGGATCAGCGTGGGTGTGCTGTTCGTGCCAGAGTGACCAACACAACCACGTTGGCTGACTTGCGACAAATGCTGGTTGAAGAATGGGATGCCATCCCACAGCAGTGTGTGACCAGACTGGTGACCAGCATGAGGAGGAGGTTCCAGGCTGTTGTGGCTGTGTATGGTTCTTCCACATGCTACTGAGGCTCCTGTTTGTGAAATTAATGAATTGTTAAATTGCCACTATGTCTTGTTTTTTCAAACTTCAATCATCCAATCCACCAAACACCAAACGAGTCAATGGCAGAATACGCTGTTTGGCATTGGCAGAGAAGATTTGGCAAATTTGTCATGGGCGCAACCCACATACTCAGCGCTGCTGCTCATCCCACAAATGCATGTTCCTTACAAATGGGGCACCATTTGAAAGGAAACTAAACTAAACAGGCTTTCCAACGATATAAGATTGATTGCCAAAAAGCATTGTTACCACAAAGAAATAATCTACCAAACACAAATGTCCTTACTTTTTGTGGTAAGTTTATATTCAGCACAATCACCCACCACACACACGGACACAAAGCTATAGTGGTAGCAATACATGGCCTTGCTAATTGGCTTTAGTTATGGGCATCTGCACTGCCATTTGACAATCTCAACACTTAATACAATCCCAGGAGACTGGGATAGCATAACATAGAGAGAGAGGGCTGTAAATCAGGCATCTGGAACTCCATTAGCAATTCCATCCAGCAGAGAAGCCTGTGATTACTATGGGACCGGTTTGCTCTCTTCTTGCTGATAATGATGACTCATTCAGATGCTGACACTGATTTGCAAAATGAAGCTTGTGATGGAATGCATCCAATCTCCTTATGTTTTAGTATATTCAATAAATGTTAGTGATATAGCTACCATGCATGCTTTTTCCCTCTTCCTTTTGTGTTGTATAATGAGATAAAAAAAAAAAAATCATTACAAAATGTAGTTGTATGTGACCCAATTCTAGTGTTTACAGCAAACGTGACACATACTGTCATCTTGCTCACAATTCTGTGTAATTTAAGATAAACATTAGTTGTCGAAGAGTAAAATAAGTTTTCCATCTTTTTAATGGTAAATCTTGTTAACCCCTGTCAAGCCTCTTTTAATAAAATATGGCATTCCTTGTTAATAGTTAAATCCAGAATTCAGTAAAATCATGAAGTAACACAATCAGAGAAAATCGGGTAGGTCTATATTATCTTTTAATATTTGTGCCTGCTGTGTTCAATAATAGCTCTTCTGTGCTTTTAATGACCATGATTTTGTTATTTATAAATCTAAATTTTAATTATTTTGCATTCCATTTTTTTCCAATTGTCCCCAATTACTATTGTGCATTTAGTGCTTTGAAAGGAACTTGACCTGGAATGGCTCTTGCCAATGCTGCAAGATGTTCTGCTCCCATCAGAGTTGAGCCATTTATTTTAATAAATGAAACCTTTTGAACCCATTTCAAGAGAACTTGAGCTACGTGACCGTCTTGCTCAAAGAATATTTACTTCGAGATTTGTTTATAAAGATATTAAAGTGTTAAAATTGGTAACTATCATCTTTGTATTTTATGGATGTAACAAGACAAGGAGTCTGCAGCCATGCTGTGCTTTGAGCTAAATGCTAATGTTGGCATGCTAACACATCACAATGACAATGCTAACGTCATTGTTTACCATGTTCACTATTAGGTTGGCATGCTAACATATCACAGTAACAATGCAATCATGTTATGCGTTTACCATGGTCACCATCTTAGTTTGGCATGCTAGCATTCTAACATTTGCTAATTGGCAATAAAAACAGCTGAAGCTGATGCGAATGTCCTTAAATTCAGAAATCAAGGTATTGCACATTGATAATGTAATCTGATGGTGGTACTAGTTTAAAGATCAGAGGATCACCCAAAACAATGACACTTCATCCAGAGGGAGGCATAAATGTATGTAGGAAATTTAATGGCAATCCTTTGAATAGTTGAGACATTTCACACAAAACTTACCTGACCGACTTCCATTGCCATCCCTCGAGCCATACTGCTAGCATGGCTAAAAATAAAGCACAACAAATCCTTTCCACCCACAAACGGCCAACCACCATCCAAGTTGCAAGCACTTTTACCCCTTTGCCATCCTGACAACCTAAACCAATGCATATTTTAAATCAAATTAAACATTATGGAAGAATTACAAAACTGCTTTACCATATCCTCAAACAAGTCTCTCAGAAACTAACCTAAAAGTGTTCATTTCTTTCATCAATGAGTACATAAGAAAGCAAATTCATTAACAATATAGCTATGTGGACAATTACAGGGTGCATAATCGTGAAGAAAAGTGTGGTGTTGCAAAAATCCGGTTCAAACACTCATAGTAAAGCAACTCAAGGGTTGCTTTGGGAAGTACATGAACTAGTGAAAGGCATTTGTTGTCTTGTAATATGTTTTTTTTTTTTTTTATCAGCATGCATAAAGCCACTGCTTTACTATCCCTGTGCTGTCAGCCCAGTGACAGAGGAAATCTGGAATGATGGCCGTTGCCATTGTGGATGATTAAATGTGAATGAATGAGCACACACAGAGCTCCCACCATGCCGTGCTTTGTTGCTTTACCTTTCTCCCAATGGAATAGAGGATGAGAGACTGCCACCAGGTATGCGTCACAAAGAACAGTAATGAATGGCAGGGGAGAGAAGAAAGGGGAACAGGAGAGAAAATGTGGAGACAGATGGAAGAATAGGGGAAATGAATAAATGTAGGGAAAAGAGAAAAACACAGCTATAGATGAGAACAGAGTGGCGCTGACAAAAGGGTCAGGCTCTTTTTAAATGACAGTTCTACGATGGTGATTGTGGGCTCACAAAAACCCTGTGAAGAGAGCGTTTCCAAATGAATCACATCCAATTCATGCTTCCGCTTTAAATTTCCAAAAAGGGATTTTACATGTCGACAAAAAGAAAGAGGTGGCATGATTGCCACATGGCTAAATAGAGTGAAAACAATAGAGGTAGAGATATCATGTGCCTGTCTTTTCCCCATGACAGGGCATCCCAACCCACATAAACTAAGGCATATCATCTTAATATTTTGTGTGAATGGACAGAAAGCAAACTACTTATTTTTATATGCTATTGATCATTGATTAAGCACATTTTAGCTGTGATTGACAGAATCAATACATACACAAATTGTAATGGCAGCTCTGTGATCACAGGAGGAGCCCTCTTGCATAGCTTTCATTGACTTCACTTCTTATCTTATTGCCTTGGCACAATACAAATATACCATGCCATTGTTAGGCCAATCATGATCCGTTTATTCAATTTTATGAAAAAGCCCAATATTACTACTGATCTAACCAGTCCGTGACTCTGTCATCATAGAGCCAGCTCAGCAAACATCAGTGGTGGAATGCAACTAAGTAGATTAACTCAAGTACTGTAATGAAGTACAAATTTAAGGTACTTTGAGTCTTTTCTTTTCATGCCACTTTCTACTTCTACTCCACTACATGTCAGAGAGAAATATTGTACTTTTTACTCCACTACATTTAATCTAACAGCTTTAGTTACTGGTTACTTTACAAATTAAAGGGTAACTACCGTTTTTTTTTTTTTCAATCTGGACCCTGGCAATTGTCCAGTTTGTATTTACTTTTACAAAAGTGCTTGTTTTGCCACTGACAGGCTCATATTAATATTCTAAGTGTCTGACAACATTATGGAAAGGATTTCTAAGGAGGCAGTTTACCGATTTACATGTGAAAATATGTTGGCTCTATACACGCTAAGTTTTTTTTTTTTAAATGGAGTTTAGTGGGTTTAGCGCTAGCGACTTTAGAGCTGAGGCCTGTACTACGAAGCGAGATTTGGCGTTAACGAGGTAACTTCAGGTTCAACCCAGGGTTTTGTGTATCACGATGGTGGATCACTTGTTACTGGGTTAAATCGCTGTGGTAATGTATGTTGGAGATTAGAGATCAACCGGTGTAAAAGCACCGCCTACTGACCAATCAATACTCGATTCATAATGGCGGCACTATTCTTAGAAGATCCGGTGGAGCTCGGTGCGCATGGAGAGAGAGGTGCCGTCATAAAAGTTAAAAACATTTAGAGACTGACAACCCTGTTAACATTCCCTGATGGGTATTTTTATGAAAGATATACCTTTTCAGCGCAGGGAATTATGTATAGGCTATTTGTCTGCTTGTTGAGCCATGCGTTGCCAATGCACACATCGGTTTGAATTATGTTTTTTATATTTTTTACTTGCTCTCACGATCGCTTACCACTGCCAGGGTTGCAACTGAAATGATAAGCTAAAGCAACGACAGTTTATGGAAAGCACAAGTGTAATTATGGTCAGATCTTGGTCCTGACTGCTGGGGAAGTGATATTGATAAGCGTTGTGATTTATGCATCTACATCATCGGCTATTTTTTTGCCAGCTTTCCTTCCTGTTTTAGGAAGCAGCGATTGTATTGCGTTTTGCCTGTAAAACCGTGTCTGTGTTCTTCATATTTATGTAGAATTATAGTTTGCTCTTCTTATATAAAATATGCGGCTCTGGTAGATGTTTGCGATTGGTCGTGCTGTGCAAACACCGCCTCTTTTATGTGAACATGCGCGCCGCTGGATTGGGAAACCCTGGGTTGATTGAACTAGTTGATAACCAGCGTCGTGACACAGCTTATGCGGGACCGCGGTTGTTAGGGTTAGTGAAGCCGGATAACTGAAAGAAATCCAGGACATGTTGATCTTGATTCACAGTATAGGCCTCTGTTTCTGGTTAAACACAAAGGTCTTAAAGAGGTTTTAAAGGTCTATCTCTGAAGGGACCCTTTCCATAATGTTGTCAGACACTTAAAATATTAATCTCAGCCGTCAGTGGCAAAACGAGCACTTTTGTGAATGTAAATACAAGCTGAACAATTGCATTAACTTACATTGTAGCTTGTTTCACCAATGTCAACCAAGATTGTTGTTCCCATCAGTCACTTAGACACAAAAACATAGGAAAATAGGGTCAAGGTTGAAAAAAACGGTAGTTACCCTTTAAGAATTTTGCACACAAAACACATGTAGTTGATAAAATACGATGTTTTATTAGAAATGAACCTATCCAACAATGTATAGGCCTACAAGTACAGCTGAAATGATTAGTGTTGCCGTGGTAAATCAGACTCCAGCTGAAGTTTATTTAATTTATACACCCTTGACATATGTATGCCATAGTCCTAATAGTAATATACAGGCTTATATTGCAGTCTCTTAGGCCTATATGGTGTACCTAATATTTAAATAAACACACAGTAGCGGACTTTATGCAGTGTCTTTTATTTTACTTTTACTGTTTTTTTTCATGAGTCAGAGCCAGGCAACAGCTGTGAGGGAGAGCGCGTGTCCTCCGCCCCCGTGCAGGACCACCACCCCGACCCTGTCTCCTGACAGCAGAAGGGCTTGAAAAACAAGCCGAAATAACTCGGTCAATGGCAGAAATAAATCGTTCACTTGTGGCCATTAACGACACATTAAAAGAGAAACGAAAACCTGAAGAATAAATAAAAGTGTTGTGCATCGTCATGTTTCCTGTATTGAGTAGGCTGTCATTGCCAAACATAACACTATACCTTTTTAAAAGTGAGGAATAACATCCTGTCTCATTCGTATAGCCCCAGTTGGGGCTGTGATGGACACTGCTCTCTGGGCATTGGGTCACCTGGCTCCAGAACCCCACAGGCTAAAACAATGTTGCAGAATTTTTCTGCCGTGTATAGTAGGGTCCCCCCGCTGATGCAAGACCATGAGCTGTCTGCCCTTAATCAATCCGATGGAGCACTCCACCGTGGCCCATGCGCGTACGTGTGCACTGTTGTACCGGCGAATAGAGGTCTTTTAAAAGAGCCAGATCTGCCATTGCTGATAAGTGATCAACTGATGACTTCTCCTTCTCCTGTTAAACTTTTTATATGCTGCACTGCAAGTCCACACTGACTCGAAAACTTGCGTACACGAGTTCAGACCAGACGTGAGATTTTATTGCAGCCTACGCTCATGGGCGTAAATCTGATCTAACAGTAGGGGGGGGGAGGACAATAAACATAACATTTCTGAAGAGCAACTTTTGAAGAGGACACAAATAATACAGCCACAATTATACTCGTAGAGGACATGTGTACGCAGAGGAAGCCTTAATACTATCATTAGTGTAGTATGGAGACTGTACCATTATCCTTCTTTTCAGCATTTCTCTTGATTCAATGAAAAAGCTGACTAAATTGAACAAAATATTCTTCTTTAAAACCATTTATTTATTTCTAAGTTGTTTATAATCAAGCCACAAAAATAGAAGAAATAGAATGCTTTTGTACACTTGTTAAATTAGCTGATCATAATGTAAATTAGTGAGCCACTGGTAAAGCTCATCTGCTCACACTGACAGACACACACCTCCAAAAATATGAACTGAGCTCAACACACTTACCTGAGACTCTACACCTGACTGTCCCTGGTCTCCCTGAGAGACTCTACACCTGACTGTCCCTGGTCTCCCTGAGACTCTACACCTGACTGTCCCTGGTCTCCCTGAGACTCTACACCTGACTGTCCCTGGTCTCCCTGAGACTCTACACCTGACTGTCCCTGGTCTCCCTGTTCCTCAGGTCTTTCTGTCTCCTTTGCCTGTGACATAGGGATGTTAGTATTTCCATAAGCACCCATTCTTATAAAGATGTTACCAAATTGTCTTGATATGAGGACTTATTGTACTTACTTGGCATTTTGGTGTAAGCCTACTGAAAAAGGATCTTATGCCTGTTTTTCTTTTCATTTGTCATTTTATCTGGGCAACAACAACACAAATCTTTAACGTCAGATGTCTAAATATGAGTTAGGTTCATAGGCTCACCACGCGGTCATATTATAATTATAAAATGATATTGCGTCCTCCACATAAATATTAGGTTTCTTCTGGGCCAGAGGATATATATATATTATCTGATCAGCCACTTAACTTCATAGTCAGCAAAACCCAACTGTAGATCTTCAATATTAACCCTAATATCAGTTCACACACATAACGTTAGGCTTATCGCTGTGGTAACGTTAGTTGTAGTGGGTGCATTTCTATCCAACAGGCTATTAAATAAGCTAGGTAACGTTACATTATATTACACTACCATAGAAAACTGTTTGTCATGAACAATTTATTAATTACTCAGCATCATTTCTATTTGAGAAAAGAACAACTTCATCCGATGTTTAATGTGAATAAAATAGCCTTGAACCGCCTACTTACTACATTCCTGTCACTACCCGATGTGACTGGGAGTCTAGTGCAGATCCTACAGCATGCAGTGGACCAAACCACTGTGAGGCAAGGGAGGGGGGACTCAAAATGTTTCTAAACTTAAAAAGCATTTTTGGGGGTTTGTATTGTTTTACTGCTTATACAGATATTTTAAGTATACATCATTATGTTACAATACACAGCATTGTTTTAATGATATTTCTAGGGGGGGACCCCCCCCGACCCCCCTGGGATTTACGCCCTTGCCTACGCTCACGTTCAAATTGATAAATCCCTTGCTTTGCGTAGGAATCGGCGTACGCCCGTCCTACGCACGTTTCATAAATGAGGGCCAATGTTCCCGAGCCGTTCGAGGCCATATGCAAGTAAAAATTAAGATTGAGGAATGTGAAAAACAACTTGACATCACTGGTGAGTGAATTAGAGTTCTGACAGCGAGTTTGGCAAAGTACACAGATTTTCCAGGCTCTGCTATCTCTCCCCTGTCTCTGTCGTTAGCGGAGAAAAGTGTACAAAGCATCCAGTGTAGCAGCTTCTTATTTTTACCGGCACCAACCGTTGCTTTCAGCAGCAGCTCATATAAGCTGTCGCTAATTAACGTTAAATCCGTGAGTTACTTGACAACAGGCCAATATTATACTTGTCTGTTGTCTAGTTATAGTGCTCTCTGAATGGCAGTGTCTATACTCGGCCAAAGATCTTTTGTGCGGGAAGAAGCTCCACTCTCGCTTAACAACTCTTAGACGAGTGGACTGAGTGGTTCTGTAGTTCCAGCAGAGTGATGGTCTTCTCTCTAGCTCATTGTGTCAGTCAATCCACGGAGTTGCATCCCCGTAGTTAAATTTACATTTATATCGTATCAATAATGTAAGCTTATGAACTTGATTGTTTAACCAGGATCTTTAGTATTTGGATTAAGTTGCTAAAGATGTAGATGTGGTCTTTCAATGTGTTCAGGTAAATATAGATCCGAATCTGTGTCGGCATATATTAAAAGACTTAGATCAGGGCCAACAAAATTTGATGGGAACATCCATAACTATGGCAGGCTGGTCGCGCCGTGTGTGTGTGTGTGTGTGTGTGTGTGTGTGTGTGTGTGTGTGTGTGTGGCATCTGAACTGCTCTTAAACTGACAACTTGCTCTTTTGTAATGCATTTTCTGCATTTGTTAGCTATACATCAGGCAAGGATTGTCGAGATGAATTAAACCAGGGTCAAACATATGCATCGGCGCATACTCTGATATAACTCATAAGATCTGCACAAATTAAAAGAAAAGAAAAGGGATGACTGCTGCAACAAAACTCCATTGTTTTCCCACCATATATTCTGTCACTGTGCCAGTAAATCTAAGCAAACAAAACTTGATAACCTGCCCAAAGTGTCAATAACCTGGAATTTGTCCAATATTTGCACTGCATGAGGTCGCTTGTTTGCCATAGCCCAGGTTAGGCCTGATTGAACTGGCAAGGTTTGTCATTTGTCTGATGGGGTGAAGAGTGAGATCCAGATCTATTTCTGGATGAAAGCTGTGCCAGGCAGCACACAGGCTGCCATGTGTCTCCTCTGTGGCTAACTGCCTTGTATCTTGGATGTACTTTTTATCAAGTATTTCATGAAAGATGTAATCAGCCAGTATTTGTTTCTAGTATAAGAACCTTCGGCATAGTCTCCCTCAAGTTTTGATTCTGCCCTATACTCCAGTATCTATTAATCTTCCATGTAATGTTATACTGAATATTTTGAGTCAATCTATTTGTAAATAACAAAGGCAAACTCACAAGGTTGTAGACCCAATTATTGTAGGTTTTTATATCTGTAAATGCAATACGTGGGAGGGTTGAAAAAGTTGCTAAAAGTCTATTGCTGTCCAGGGCTGTTCTATAGTTGTATACCTTTCTCAGACAAACATATGTTCATAGCATCATGTAAAAACAGCCATAAAGAAAGCAGTAAATCAGAAATAAGTGAAAAAGGGACTTAAGGGGTGAATGAAAAAATGAAAGATTGGAAACTTGACAAGGCCAGGCAGGACAAACCCACTAACAATACACCAGATACATCAGGTATGATACAAAGACAACTGAAATAAGAAACCGGAACCTCACAGATAAAAGATCCACTCCAGAAAATGTATTCCAATTCCTATACTCTTCACCACATCCTCATACAGGGAGAGCCCCATCTGTGTTCACTCATAACAATGTACAGAATAGAAATCTATACTCCTCCTGCGGCTCCCTCTCTCCCTTCTGCTAACAGTATGATAAAGCATCTCTCCCCATGGCAGACTGCTTGTGTAGCACGGCTTGCTCTCAGCCCTGAGGCAGTCAGGCATGAGCCAGGGCAACATGGATACTGACAGGAAGAGGAATTTATTGCTTCACTTCAGTGCCTTTTGCCAGCTCCATATTCTCTACTGGTCATTTAATGGGGAAATGGTGATGAAAATAGTGAATGACATAAGTTAATACTCTTAGGTAGTTGACTTCAAATATTTATGTTGTAGGTCCCCTACTGTGTTGGTGCTACCGAAGCTGGAGCTTTAAACATCCTAAGGAGAGGGATGGCAATACTAGACGCTTTCACACCTGCCTTGTTTTAGTTCAGTTGAATCAGACCAAACAAGCGTACCGAGACCTGCTTGAAGAGGTGGTCTCGGTACGCTTTCAATCAAACACTGGAGCGGTTCGTTTGTGGTGAGAACGTGATCCGTACTCGAACCGCACCGACTATACATACTGCGCAAGTCTGAGCTAATGTCTGTTTTCGATGCAGCAGAGCAGCAAACTGTAGCAGCTTGCAGTGTTTCTATCACAGAAATAGACTGCGGTCAAGCTTGCTGTCCGTCACTCGTATCTCCGTGGTCAAACCAGCTGCCGCTAAAATTGGAGACAGACGCCGGCAGAGCAGAGCGAAGTCTCGGTGACCAGAGCAGACGTAGTCACGTCTCTCGCGAAACAATGTCTGATCATTTTAATAAAATGAGCTGGGGTCCGAGTTTGTCAACCCTGAGATGAGGGGAAACTCTGGGTTTTCCGTTTCAGAAAGAGAGGTGACTTAACCTCAGAGTCAGTTACTATGGTAACTGAGTCTGTCAACCTAACCTGGTCGGGAGCAGGTTTTCTTCAAGAAACTCGAGGTTTCTTCTCACTCATTTCCTCATTCATTCATTCATTCATTCATTCTGTATCAGGAGCATTTTAATGTAGTTTGTTATCTGCATGAATCAAAACTTAATAGGCCTAAATAAAACTTATTGTTAGGCAGATTATAAAACGTTTTTTTTCTCAAACATGTCATGTCCTTTTGTCGACGATCCCGTTGATGAAAAAGCTGTATTACTTCACAGAGAGTTTACGTCAGGAGATGATATTGAGTCCCGACTAAATGTATTTTCATTTCCACATGTTTTCACAGTCCATCAGATATGTAAATAGGCTACCTTATCTGTCCTCATATCACTAACATCCACCATCGTGGACATGCTTTAACATCCCAGCAGATTCTTTGTGTCGCATTACGTTTTTCGCAAACGGCATTTTTCTTTATTGGTGATGTGGATCATACTGTAAAAGTAAAGCCACTGTAGCCGTCAGAAAAGTGTGACTCGCTCTGAAACGTTTTTTTGTAGTTGTTCCCTGGACACAAACCAGTGAGAGCCATTAAAAAGAAATACGTTACATTATAGTTCTGTTAATAATCATGGTGCTGCAGCCTCAGAATGGGATATAGTAGTAGGCCTAGCTTACTTTTTCACCCACAGGATTGCACCCAAATGAAATTATAGGTGTAATACAATTCCAGTTTTCACCAGTAATATTATAAGTTAACTGTGATTAAATATGAAATTAATACTGTTAATGCTTACGCATTGACTCGAGCAGCAATTTTCTCCCACAACAATTCTCTCTCTTTTGCAGCAGCCGCTGTGTTGCTTTTTTAACAAAATGCATGTTCAAACTCGTTGTTTGTAGTAGTTCCGCCGACCCGTTTGTTTGTGGTTGTTACCATGGTGAATCGTAGTATCATGGCTCCATTCATACTGTCTTTTTATTGTGGTGGTGCACGCACGTGAACCTACTTTGAGTTGATTGAACCAACTCATATCAGCTGTTCTGATAGTTTCCCATCTCAGGGTAAATCAACTCAGAGATCAGGGTTAGACTCAGAGTTTGTTAAACCTCCTTCCTGAAACGGACCCCTGGTTTGACCACTAGACCAGAACACAGGACCTTCTTCCTGTATTTACTTTGTTGCTCCCGCCCCCAGACACAGCCGACCAATAAGAGGACTGGACGTTCTTGCCTGATTTGTAATGACGCAATTTGGTACACTTAGATTTTTCCAGGTGTGAAACCAAACCAAACCAAACCGAGGGCAAATCGCTCCAAGTTTACTAACTCACCATCTGATTCCGGCCAAACACCCTGAGAGACCTCTGCTAAGATGTGAGTCAGCTTCTAAGAATCCTGGGTATTAGTCGGAGCATAGTGTTTTTAAATGTAGCCTTGTTATATTGCCGGATAACTTGTTTTAGGCAAAATATAAGAGCCTTTGAGTCCATGAAAAGCGCTATACAAATTCAATTTATTATTATTATTAACTCTGTGGTCACAATGCCATTTTATTCACTGCTAGGACCAGTGGTGGAAGAAGTATTCAGATCTTTTACTTAAGTAAAAGTACTAATACCACATTGTAAAATAAAAAACTCTGTTACAAGTAAAAGTCCTGCATTGAAAATGTAACTTAAGTAAATGTATGTATCATCAGGAAAATGTACTGAAAGTATTAAAAGTAAAAGTACTCAATGGAGAAAAATCATTTTAAAAACTGGAAACGATCAAAACAGTGCTGTGTTTGATCAGCTGATCATTTTAGCTGTACTTGTAGGCCATTATATTGTTGGATAGTTTAATTTATAATAAAACATTGTATTTTTTAAACTACATGTGTTTTGTGTGCAAAACGTAACTAGTAACTAAAGCTGTCAGATTAATGTAGTGGAGTAAAAAGTTCTATATTTCCCTCTGAAATGAGTAGAAGTAGAAAGTAGCATGAAAAGACTTAAGTAAAGTACCTCAAATTTGTACTTAAGTACAGTACTTGAGTAAATGTACTTACATCCCATCCTCACTCCCCATTCGGTAGCTTGTAGGGAAGATAATGAGTGTAATTACTCAGGAAGCGAGTGGAGTTCACCTTTTCAGTGAGGAGAAACTCTGTGGTGCTGTGTCAGTGGGAAGGTTCAATTCCCCACAGAGACATGGCCACAGCCATCGTTGACTGTTTTGCTAACCACACCACAGGCAAGGCACTGAGCACCCACGGGGGGGCTGTGACTATCATAACAGCAGACTATAGTTTATTAGGGAGGGGGAAATTTGAACGCCCAGCTGAATATAACCTGTCCTCACAGGTGCTTTGTCCCCACTTATATATATATATAAATATATATAAAAATTGTGAGAAATGACCGGTATTGTAACAGCACAAATAGACAAATACATTTGCTTTTCATTGTAAATGGACGTGTGAGCTTGTTAAAGGTGTCAATTGTGTGAGTCTCAGTCAATGCATGAGTTAGCAAACCTGATACTGTATGTGAGCTGTCTTAACCTTCTAAGAATCTAAAAAGCTCTTCACAAGCCTACAAAGGTGTTGTCTATAGGTTATATATATCCAGTTGACAGGCAAAAATGACCTTCTACTTGAGGTTTGAGAACACTGTAACCTTCCCTGTATGGCACTGGGATGATCTGGCAGGCTGTCATAGAAGAGACAGTTTTTCAGTCAGGAAGAGGTTGAAACTAACTGGCTTACATATGGTTTGATAACCCTGGGGCGGATGTTTTGAGTTCTTTCATAAATGTGAACCAATACACACACTGTGTGTTTGGCACAAGAAGTGACTTTGCTTGCAGAGAGGAAAAAAAAACACTGTGAGCTTTTGCGTTGAGTTCAACTTTTGGTGAACTTTGACACAATGTGTTACTAACCAATCGCAGTGCTGACCTTTTAGCAAACAGAGAGCTGGATAGTACTAAATGGAGGAAGCTATCCAACTTTATGCAAAAAAAAAATGCATTTAAAATTAGATCCATCATGGTTGACAGTTGTTAGGAGAGGAGGCAGGGTGTCTGCAGGGTGATAGCCTATCTTAGCCTGACAAGCCAGACCCACATCAAGATGTTGGGTCAGGGAACTCATTCTGGGGTGCGGGATAAACAATTGTCTTTCAAATTCCCTCTGCACGCAATAGGATAGCGCTACAACCAAGCAGAGCAACGAAGAAGGTAGTGGAGCTAGTTGATAGATTCAACTTTTGCCGTATCCGGTGGGCAAAACTGTGGATGAAACATTTTGCGTGCTGAACTGGATGACTAGTGGCTGCTGAACGTCAAGCTCCTTAACAGCTCTGACAGCTAGGCTACCTAGACAAACATGGGCAAATGTAAATTTTCCGATAAATGGCTAGAGGATCCGACGTTTAAAGACTGGCTCAGGCCTGTAGAGGGAAAAGACCGGCAAACTTACTGTTGGGGGTTAACGCTCTTCGGTCGCTTATGCAATGTACCAGCCATGAATCTGGAATACGCGGACAACAGTTAAACGTGCGCAGTCGACCTGTCTCACGCAAATGTGACGTCATGGGAGCGCCGTAACTATTTATACTCGCGTGTGGTGGTCGCGCCACTAGTTGCAGTCTTCTCCTGAACAGAGGTGGCGCTAATGAGCAAAGGCTACCGACTTTGTTATTTCTACGGACTAGAAGAAGAATCCATCCATCCATCTTCATCCGCTTATCTGGGGTCGGGTCGCGGGGGTAGCAGCTCCAGCAGGGGACCCCAAACTTCCCTTTCCCGGGCCACATTAACCAGCTCCGACTGGGGGATCCCGAGGCGTTCCCAGGCCAGGTTAGAGATATAATCCCTCCACCTAGTCCTGGGTCTCCCCCGAGGCCTCCTCCCAGCTGGACGTGCCTGGAACACCTCCCTAGGGAGGCGCCCAGGGGGCATCCTTACCAGATGCCCGAACCACCTCAACTGGCTCCTTTCGACGCAAAGGAGCAGCGGCTCTACTCCGAGCTCCTCACGGATAACTGAGCTTCTCACCCTATCTCTAAGGGAGACGCCAGCCACCCTCCTGAGGAAACCCATTTCGGCCGCTTGTACCCTGGATCTTGTTCTTTCGGTCATGACCCAGCCTTCATGACCATAGGTGAGGGTAGGAACAAAAACTGACCGGTAGATTGAGAGCTTTGCCTTCTGGCTCAGCTCTCTTTTCGTCACAACGGTGCGACTAGAAGAAGAAGAAAAAAATAAACGATGGCAGAACTGGCAGCAGCATTGACGTCAATGCTTTGATTTGATTCATTGACCTACTTCGTCGGACCAAGCCATTCATTCACCATAAAATAACTCCCCTTAACCCAGTAAGTTTACAAGAGAGACTTGCAGTCACTCTGAGAGTCCTGGCATCCGGTTGTCCACAAACTCATCCATGCTTCCTGTTTACGCTTTGTAAACTGCCCAACTTCTTTATAGCTACATTGTGTAAGAATTTCTCCCATCTAGCAGTGAAATTGTATATCGTTTACACACAGCTGTTCTAACCCCTCCAATAGTATCTTTGGTCTTGTTGCTTTGCCTGTCGCGTTGTCGTTTTAATTCTCTTTTTTGCCGAATGCAAAGGGGAGATTACTTGCCTGGGAAGCGAAAAAGAGAAATCGAGTAATCTTCCCCCTGCATTCGTCATGGTGCCAATAGGTGTAAGAGGGCAAAATGCGGAGGTATGTCCCTCTTTGGCTAATGTATTTTAAAGATGGAGGCGCTACATGGCTGCCGTCATTCGAGTGACTCGCTCGAATGTATTCTGAATGGCAGATTCTACGCCTACGAGAATACTTTGATTAGTTGGTTGAAGTAATTACACATGAATGAGCACATATTTGTGAAAGAACAAAGGGGTTTTTGCTAAGAATCGACTAAAAAAATTACACAATGTAGGTTTAAGGTCCCCCATGAACTTTTCTACACTAGTAAGACTACACATTTATATTAATGGTGATAGAGGATTGTGGCTGTATAAAATGCTACACTATTATGCACATGCAATTAGTCACTGCAATGTGATGCACAATGTGTGCAAGAGAAACGCCCTGTTAACACCAGGGTATGCTGTGATTAGTGTGATTACATTCCTAACTAAAATTACAATCATAACATTCAGTAGGAAGACAAATAATGGACAATCTAACTTAATTATATCTAGAAACACTGTTAAACTGGTGATTGTTATGACAATCAGCTCTTGTTGGCTATAAGAGGTCTGTTAACTAGTACTTTGATATCTTAATCAGGCCACACAAGCCATCTATAATATTTTTTTATAATTACACACAAACAAATTATACTGAAAATCAATGTCAGTGTATAGGGGGTTGCAAATTGCTTCTAATTGTCATGCAGATGGTGGTGTTGATCAATGCAGTGATGGAAATAGCTTAATCAGTGTTGCCTTAATTGCTGATTGGGTAACAACCACTTTATAAGGAAGTGAGCTGGCCAACACAAGCCAGCACCAGTGTCTTTGGCTAATGTGGGAGGGTGAAAGACAAAATTTATAATCTTGAGGCTACATGGAAGGCATCAGGTACACAACAGCAACAACAAAGTGTTCCTTACACATGTATTGTTGCAAGTCTGTAGACAGCAGTTCAGTTTAGTTTCTGTAATAAACATTCACCATCACAAGCCAGAGATTAAGTATATCAACTACAGATATGAAAAACATCAAGACTTGTTTTCTTCTTTTGCTTTTTGTGCTCTACTTCACTTATACCTTGCACGGCAGCTGGATTCTTGCGATATCACACGTGAGATGATGTGAGAAAATCCCCCCCCCCCCCATTTACTTTAACTGGGACATTATTTTGGGACCGATTGGTGGGGAATGCTGTGGACAAAGTAGCGTTACACAGGGTGATACACTGGTAAGAGCAAATTACGTTTAATCATGT